>NW_010544401.1:0-8718 GCF_000687285.1 Phaethon lepturus
GTTGCCCAGAGAGGTGGTAGATGTCCCATCCATGGAAGTATTGAAGGTCAAGCTGGACGGGGCTCTGAGCAACCTGATCTAGTTAAAGATGTCTCTGCTGATTGCCGGGGAGTTGGACTAGATGGCCTTTGAAGGTCCCGTCCAACCCAAACTATTCTATGATTCTTTATTAATAATAGGGTTTTATAATGAATTCTGACTTGGTAGACTCTAAGTAGCTCAAACACATGAACAAACCTACCAAACTTAGTAATGTATTACGGTAACACACCTGCAAGATAGGACTTTTTGTTCCGTTTGAGACATGATACTTAGACACACAAGCAATTGTCTTATTAAAAATCTCACAGCAGATGTGTAGTAGATATGCAGTCTCAAATCTGGAGTTCCTTATGTATACAGACTGTGCTTGTCTTTCCTGACTCCAAAAGATGGTAATTCTAGGACATCATCTTTACTCTGTTCTGTGTCATCCACAACTGAGCAATACTGAATAATGGTTGCTTAATTGCTATGTAGAAATCAATGTGTCTCTGTTTAGTTGTATGTCTTGTCAGGTTTAATGGTAATAATTTGGAAGTTTCAGACTATGTTATGTGTATAGAAATCAGTATTTTTGATATACTATGCTGGAAGGGTCTCAACATTTATAGGTACTACAGTAAGACATATAAATGCATAGAAGATAAGCATGTTTTATAATTCTTGGGCACAACTTTTAAAAGTGATGGGTTTTATGATTAAAAATAAATCCAAGATATTCACATTGGCTGTGATTTTTAATCTAGTGCTTAGTATTAGCCCTGAACATTTTGAAAATTATTTGCAGTTCCATTGCATATTACAACTTTTTAAACAATATGAGATACATCAACTGGTCATAATGCATTACCTTCTTTTGACGTAAGTTTTAGTTAGTGGAATATACCTGAGTAAAGAGTGCAGAAAAGTGTGTTTCTTCCAAGCATGGACCTCACATATGTACAATATAAATATATCTTTTTCTCTTTCCAGATGCATAGTTAAAGTCACTTAGCAATTTATTCTCATGTCACATTGCATAAAATTGTGCTGCTATAACACAGCTTAAATGTTCATGTTTTGAAGGTAATTTATTGGTGGCATGGGAGAATTAGTAATTGAAACAGTAATAGAATTGGAACCAGCTGTGGGAGCTTGATAGGAAATTGTCCTTCCTTCCTGTAGTAACTTAGACATGCTGTAATTTTTAACCCCCACTCCCCTACCTTCACCCTGTATTTGTAGATCTTCTTTGCAGGCCTTGCTGATGATGACCCCCCCCACCCCATCATTTTAATTCCTTATCCTAATTGATTAGTAAGTTTGTAGACAACTGGAATATTTGTCACTAAGTGGGATGGTATGCATAAATTTGTGTCTCTTTTAAGAGCCTGGAGTAAACATTTGAGTGAACACCTTTTTACAATCACAACTGGAGAACTGTTGAAAACTATAGTCTATGGACAACTTCCTCTCTAGAGATGTGGTTGTTTAGTTTTGCTGACTGTAGTGTGTTTGCTAAAAATAACAGGATCCCTGAGGAATTTGAAGAACTTCACCAACATTGCTGAATAAAACCTTGTAGCAGATTACTTATGATAGATATTTATTCAAATTTATCAGTTGTGTAAACTGGAGTATGCAGGAATGAAATAAATTGTACAAGGTCAAAGATCAAGGATTAGTCTGTACCAGTGGTGTATTGCTTTGGTCATTAGAACATGCATAATTTAAAAGATGAGTCACTAACGAGGTTGCTGTTACACTGGTATAGAAGTTTTTACTTTTATCACCTTGATGCTTATGAAATTCCATGCTAACAAGATCACCAGAAGTCTTAAAGTGAACATCAGGCTCTTTATTGACAAGAGGAAAATTGCATTTTATTTCAGTTGTAGCAATCTCTATGTCTGTTTTAGGCAGCAGTGCCAAATACTGAACATCTATTGGTTGTGTTGGCTTTTTAAGTTTTGATGAATCCAAAATTAAAATTTGAGTGCAGTGCTGCTGATGGACTTAACTCCACTGCTTACAAAACTTGCAAAAGAAACAATAATACTTACTGTACTGCAGGTATTACTTTACTATACTTCCACAGAAGTGCGTGTAACTAAAATTGCCTTTTACTGCATGAATTACAAAGGCTTAATAGTATCACTGACTTATTAAATATATAGAGAGGAGAGGCTTTTTTTTCTTTCAGAAAATGTTAAACTGTATAATTCAGAAACTATTCATGTACACAATACTTCATAAATCATAGAATTTTTAGGTTGGAAAGGACCATTAAAGGTCATCTAATCTAAAATCCCTGCAAGCAGCAGGGACATCTTCAACTAGATTAGGTTGCTTAGAGCCCCATCCAACCTGACCTTCAATATTTCCATGGATGTGGCATCTGCCACCTCGCTGGGCAGCCTAGGCCAGTGTTTCACCACCCTCAGTGTCTAGTTGATGCTTTATGTCTAGTTGAAATCTACACTCTTTTAGTTTAAAACCATTACCCGTTGTCCCATTCCTGCAGGCCATGCTAAAACGTTTGTCCCCATCTTTCTTCTTGTGGTCCCCTGTCCTGGTTTTAGCTGGGATAGAGTTAATTTTCTTCGCAGAAGCCAGTGTGAGGCTATGTTTTGGATTTGGGATGAGAAAATGTTGATAATGTGCTGATGTTTTGAGCTGTTGCTAAGTAAGCAAGGACAGTCCAGCTTCTCATACTGGCCTGCTAGCAAGAAGGCTGGGAGTACACAGGAAGCTGGGAGGGGACACAGCCCAGACAGTTGACTCAGGCTGGCAAAAGGGATATTCTATACCGTATGATGTCATGCTTGGTATATAAAGTTGGGATGAAGAAGAAGGAAGGAGTGGAAGGGCGTTTGGAATTACGGTGTCTGTCTTCCCAAGAAACAATTACACGTGATGGAGCACTGCTTCCCTGGAGATGGCTAACCACCTGCCTGCCCATGGGAAGTGGTGAATGAATTCCTTGTTTTGCTTTGCTTGTGTGCACAGCTTTTACTTTAGCTATTAAACTGTCTTTTATCTCAAACCATGAATTTTCTCACTTTTACTTTTCCAATTCTCTCCCCTGTCCCATGTGAGCAGCTGCGTGGTGCTTGGTTGCCGGCTGGGTCTAAACCACGACACCCCCTTTAAGTACTGGAAGGCTGCAGTAAGGTCTCCCTGGAACCTTCTCTTCTCCAGGCTTAACAACCCCAACTCTCTCAGCCTGTCCTCACAGGAGAGGTGTTCCATCCCTCTGATCATTTTCATGTCCCTCCTCTGGACCTGCTCCAACAGGTCCATGTCTTTCCTGTACTGAGGGCTCCAGAGCTGGACTCAGGACTCCAGATGGGGTCTCAGGAGAGTAGAGTGGAAGGGCAGAATCCCCGCCCTTGACCTGCTGGCCATGCTGCTTTCAATGCAGCCCAGGAGATGGTTTGGCCTTCTGTGATGCAAGTGCACATTGCCGGCTCATGTGCAGATTTCCATCCACCAGTACCCTCAAGTCCTTCTTGACAGGGCTGCTCTCCATCCCTTCATCCCCCAGCCTGTACTGATCCCAGGGGCTGCCCCAACCCAGGTGCAGGACCCTGCACTTGGCCTTGTTGAACCTCATGAGGTTCACATGGGCCCATTCCTGGAGCTTGTCCAGATCTCTCTCAGGCGTGTCAACCACACCACTCAGCTTGGTGTCATCTGCAAACTTGCTAAGGGTGCACTTGATCCCACTGTCTGTGTCACCGATGAAGGTATTAAAGATCACTGTTGCCAGTATGCACCCCTGAGGGACAATGCTCGTTATTGATCTCCATCTGGACATTGAGCCATTGACCACTACCCTCTGGATGTGACCATCCAACCAATTCCTCATCCACCCAGCTGTCAACCCATCAAATCCAAATCTCTCCAATTTAGAGAGAAGGATGTTGTGGGGGACCGTGTGAAAGGCCTTACTGAAGTCCAGCTATATGACATCAGTAGCTCTTCCCTCGTCCACTGATGTAGTCAGTCCATCATAGAGACCACCTTGGTCAGGCAGGACTTGCCCTTGGTGAAGCCATGCTGGCTGTCTTGAATCACGTTCCTGTCCTCCATGTGCCTTAGCATAGATTCCAGGAGGATCTGTTCCACGATCTTCCCAGGCACAGAGGGGAGGCTGACAGGTCGATAGTTGCCACGGTCATCCTTGCTACCCTTTCTAAAAATGTGTTCCCTTTTTCCAACAGGTCCACTATGGCATCCCCTCTGGTAGGGCTGTCTATTACCTGGCACAGGAGGTTATCTTCCATGCACTCCAGAAGACTCCTGGATTGCCTACTGCTCCCTGTGCTAGTTTTCCAGCAGATGTCGGAGTGGTTGAAGTCCATCGGCAGGACTTGAGCCTGCGAGTGCGATGCCTCCTGTAGCTGGAGTAAGAAGGCTTCATCAACACATTTCCCTTTATTGGGCGGCCTATATTAGACAGCAACCACAAGGTTCCCTTTTTTGCCTTGGCCCCTGATTTTTACACATAAAGAATTTTTTTTAAGACAGACAGTAAATCTGGAGAACATTAAAGCTCTTCTAATGACTGAAAAACATCTAGAAGTGTCGTAAGTGTTCAAAGGCAGGCACTGCTTCTGGAACTTTTAGTGTAACCTTGTTTTTCATGGTTTCTCTTATTGACTCAAGTGAAAGAACTTTACACTTTTTTTTCTAAAGTTTGTCAGAAGATGATAATGATAAAGCCTCTGTACAGTTAGATAAAGGATGTTTTAGAGTTATTTTAGTATAAATAATAAAGTGAACTGGCTAGTAAGCTGAAAAGTGGTGTGCATTAACAAAAATTTGATTCAGTCTGATCCTGCATCCTGTGTTATATTCTCGGATTCTTTCATGTGTGTCTTCTGGGACATACCTCCTGTGGTAGAAATCCGACGTGAAATCTGTGTGGTACAGAAGTTGTTATCAAGCTGGTTGTGAAATAGGTGAATGTGTAAATGAGCCCCGTTTGCATCTGAACTAAGCATTTGGCACTTAACCTCCAAGAAGTTGAAAGTTCATATTTATTTGTCCTTTCTGATTTCAGAGTTTAGCTATTCTTTGGTTACCTGCCAGGCTGAGCAGAGCTTTCGAAGCAAAGGTGTTCGTTCGCGTGGCTTTTTTGTTTCTTGTTGTCAGCTGATCTGTGGTTGTGTGTGCTATTTTGCTGTTTTGGAGTAAATAGAAGTATTCCTTTATGTCAGAACAAAATGCTCTATTCAGCTCTAAAGAATTATCTTAATAAGGGATATGTCTGACTGAAAATGCTAATGATTTTTTTTCATTCTTAACATGGTTGGTAATAGTAATTTTGTGTATCTTATTGCTGTAGTAAAACTGTCTTAACTGAATGTGGGTGCTTTTTGATGGTATGTGGCAGTTTTGCGTATTGTTTTAGCAAATATAAAATACATTTATACACATTTGAAACTGAGGTGATAAAGGTGAAATAGGTAGGTGGTTATGTAAGCAGAATGTAACATAACTGAAATATCACCAGAATATTCAGCTTAAGTAAATCAGCCTCTCAAAAACTGCAAAGGAAACTTGAACAATCATAGGCAATTTTAGATTTAAATAGTTTTATCAGTTTTACAACTTGCATTAGAAAAGGCTCAAGAGAATTTCTCTGGTATACATTGTGAGAATAATTTCCAGGTCATAAATATTAATATAAACTATGACTTCATAAATCAAGGGCTTGTTATAAATTTAGAAATTATGTGAATGAGATTTTTAGAATCTAGTTGAAAAATAGTAACCTGCTGAAATCTATCTAAAACTTTCTTCCAGGATACAGATCAGGCAGGCTTTTTGCTGTACTTCACAAGTGTGATGTTTATATCTAAAAAAAATATTTGCAAACCATGCTGAGAATCTAATTGCAATACCTTTTCTAAATTGTTAAGTCATTGGAGTCTTTTCAGAAGGGGATACGCCAGTAAGTGGCATGAAAGGGAAGAGGAGATTTAATTCATCTTACCTGTTGTGTCTGGGAACAGTCCCTGAATTACCATCTGACCCATCATCTAATAAAATGTGTTGCATCTGACCTATTATAACATTACAGATTCAATATTTTTAGGCAGTCATGTGTTGGAATGAAGATTTAATCTAAAGTCTTTTCCCTTGCTGATTAAACCTGACAAAACACTCTGGTTCAGATCATAAGAAAAAATTTCATGAGGCTGTGAATTAGATGATGTTGAGAGAAGCCAGCCACAGTACTGTTTCCATATTGAATAAATAAATATACTTCCTATAGGCATTTCAAAGGAAGTTCATCTATTTAGGCACCTCCTTAATTCTTGCATGTGCCCTGGAGTAAAGCATTTTAACTCACTAAAGAAAAGAATAATCTCTCCTTAGTCTTCCTGTACTTAAAATTCAAGACATAAGTTCTGTGCTGTTTTGAGTTACCCAAATTAAAGGATAACTGGGAGAGAGAGCATTTGGTAGGGCCCTTCCAATATCTCTGTTAATTTTGAAGGTTTTCTGCATTTGTAATGGAGTTATGAGTTACCTACATTTTTCCATGAGTAACAGATGTTGTGCGTGTTTCATGGGAGTATCAGCCAAGATGATTTGTACCAGTGTTTGCATATGTCCTCTTCGTTTTCCACAATATTTTCCTTTGTCTTTTTTAGGCCAAAATTTTAGACACACACATAGGCCCAGACTCATCCAACCTAATCAAGGCACCTATGTTTGGAATTTAGTTTCCTTGCAGTCCCTGAATAATTCATGAAGAAGAGAGATCTCCAGATGATTCAATTTTTTTATTCTTCTTCTGGGGTTATCTGTCTCTTTTTGAAGAGGAAGCCTGAAGTAACTGCTTTCCATATTTAGATGCATTACATTCAGAAACTCCGATTATATTAATGTGGGCCAAACTGAGTTTAATAACATGCAAGTTTGCATCAGAATGCATTTGTCAACTCTAACACCTAAAAGAGAGGAAATTAAAAGGTGTTGAAATGTCTTTTCAAATCTGGATGCTTCCTTCTGCATGCAAGTTTGTGGATAACACACTCCTATAAACCTCAAAATGTTTCTTTTTTCCTGTTGCTGTAAAACAGCATCTTATCCATCTCGCACATTGTGGTTTTTCATACTCCATCTTTCACTTCAGTGTACACTTGTGCAATCTTACTGTACATCTTACCCATTTATTTTCAGTTTAAGTTGTGGAGGAAAGTAACGAAAAATTGTGACTTGGAAAAACTGCCCTTTTTACAAGTAATATGGTTTTAATCAGTGTATGAGGAGTAACTTGTGCAACAAAACATGAACATCAGTATGTGTGTGTTTGCAAAATTACTTTAAAAAAGAACAGAAAAAATAAATTTAAACTATTATTACTGTCTTCAGCTTTCACTGCTGTCATGAAGAATTCAGCTGGGTGCCTAACAGCTTAAAACATTTTTCTAGCCTGAAAAGATGAATAAGGCATGCTTTCTTCCAGATCTGTGAAATATTCCCCTCCACACCCTTTTATCTTTCTTCTAGTAGTGTTTTAGACTCAGTATTGAAGGATGGAACAAGAGCCTATTCCCTCTGTTCATCATCACTAGAATAGCCTCTTGATTTCATTCACTTACATGGATGTAGTATCTATCAAAGTTGGATGTCAGTTAGAAAGGAAGAACTGCATGTTTGTGGCTCTGAACTTAACTGCAATACAAGGAGGTTGTGCAAGTTTCATGGACTTCTGTAACTTCTTTCCCCTGAAAAGAGAACCATTTGGGTTGTATTTTAGGTGGTGTTTGAGAGAGGATACTTGGACTTGTAAACCAAATACATTTGATACAAAAATTAGCAAGCAACAAGCATGAGTTGCTCTTTTGTTGTAACTTGTAAAATAAGAGTAGTTTAAAGCCTTTTGCTATTGGTATTAGCATATTGTTGTGCCTAGATACTGCAACAGTTGGACCAGATTTCTGTGATGCTGTTCTGACAGTTTATCTGCATGATTCAGTGGTTTTCTGTGGTATTTTATCAGTCTAGACTGAATAGATTGTGGTATTGAAACTCTCTGCTTTGGGAATTACCGTGTCAGAAATCCCATCCTTTCTGTTGTGATCGTTAATAAGTTGTCTGCCTGTTTGTTTGATTCTTAAAATCTCTTAATAGCATTTGCTTTCAATATGTTACATAATTTACAGCATGAACATTTTTATTAGGAGACATTACATTTCTCTTTTTAACTACTCCTCTCACTCTTGATTACTCTTTTTTTAATCACACTTATGAACTCTCTGTTGGAAAAGAATGGAAGATACAGAAAATTGTTATTGTCTGGTCACAAGGAAGAAAATTTCAGCACTGTCAGTCTGTATGTTGGCATCTAAAATAAGCCTTGCAAAGGCTTTCCTGTTCCCCAACTTCACCCCCCAGCGGTGTGGTGTTTGGTTTTCCATGCAATGCAATCATTTTGGAGGGGAGGAGAGGAGGCTTTAAAAAAACACGAGCATGATGTATTTAAAGAAAATGCTTGAAAAATAGTTCTTTTTCTTGTCAGAAGGCCTGGGATTTGGATGATTAAAACATGGTTTTCTGCACTGAGTCCTTCATTTGTGAGTTTGAATTGCAGCAATTTCTTAAGTAGATGAAGGTAATTCCATCACCATTTGATTCTAGGGTTTTTTGTCTCCCTCTCACTTCCACCATCTATTC
>NW_010544401.1:8749-14549 GCF_000687285.1 Phaethon lepturus
TTCATTAGGAACCTGATTATTCCAACTGTTTTCTAGGGAGGCCGCAATAATCTGTCAGACCACCTCTGTTAAACGTGTTCTGTGAAACCCCCAGTTTCACCAGAAATGTAGAAATCTCTGTAAAGTGTAGCTCTTGCCTCCTTCTCTTCTCTCCCACCCATGAACAGACAAGCATCTTCCATGTGGAGTGTACCAAACCAGAGACCCAAAAGAGCAGGGTGTGACTGTTTACACTTCCATCAGAAGGGATTTTTTAATATACTGCTTAAGGTATTTAAAGTAAGTAGTAGCCAAGCCACCTTTAACCTCTTCTCCTGCTCAAGACAGGGAAAATACTCACCTTTAGTTTAACCAGTTGTAGTTTTGCATGTTTTTTTTCTCCATGCTGTACCATAGCTCTGCTCCCACAAATAGGAAGTGTCTTCAAGTCTCCATCAAGTCAGAATTTTTGGAGAGCTCTAAGAACACAGGAGCTATCCAGAAAAGGAAAGTTGTATTTTCTTCCAGGGCAACATATGATCTTGACATCTTCAAGGAAGGCAAGATCCTCTACACTAGAATCTAAGGACAATTGCAAACAGAATAAAATTTGTAATGTTTCCTCTGTTAAATTGTAGTCTTGTGGGTGCCCAGAAAAGGTCCCATTTAAGGGCCTGGTATGTGAAAGATTACCTATAGCTTGCAAGTTTCTTTCACACAGGATAGCTTCCATTTAATGAAACACAGAGCTCTGCAAACAGAGCAGCAGAGGTACTTTTAGGAATAATGCATCATGCTGCCCTTCTCTGCTTGGGCCATGAAAAGGTGAGTCATTTGAGGATCTGTATTCTAACTTGTAGGATGTTAAAGGAGGGGAGAGGTTGGATTCCAGTGGATTAATTTGCTTTTCATCAAGTGCAGTTCGCAGTTGTTGTGTATGTGAGATCAGCAGAATATGTCACTGTGGAGTTTATATTTTGTTTTTCATAGTCTTTGCTTTTATTCGTCTAAGCCTGTGTATGTAATTTAACATAATTCTAAAGTAATTCTAAAATGACTTTTGGATGGTCAATCTATTAGGAAGGCTAACATACAGTAAAGATTGAGGGTTTTTTTATTTGTAAATTCCTTTCTCTGATACTGTTTAGTGGATTTTTTTTTTTTTAATTTCTGTAGGACCTAATTCTTCCCCCAAGCCAAATACTTAGTTTATTAGAAAGATACTAGCCCATTCTTTTCCCACCTCCTGTATCCCTCTGTCTTCTGCCAAGTCCCAGTGATTATTATTGCCCATATTCACAATCCTAAGGATATTGAAGAATATCTTGTAGGGTGTAGAAATCTAGATGGTAACTAATTTTTCCTTTTTGTATCCATTCTCTCACTTGTCTGGTTTGACCTGCATCATTGGTTTATTTCAGTTTTTGTCTTTGAATTTTCTCAAGAGATCTTGGAGACTCTGACCTAGTTCCAGCCTGTGATTTCTAGTGGCATATTTTCTGGGTATTGCTTGAGGGTAAGGAAGCTTTGAAAAGGAACAAGGAAAAAAAAATGCACAGTATTTAGGGACAATGGCAAAGTGAAAGGAAGAGTGTTGTCAGGCACAGGAACTCAGTAGTCAGCTAGAGCTGGAATTCCCTGAAAAAATGTAACTGCAAACTGCAGATGTGATGCCTGACTTGTAGTGTCCCTTTGCAGAAATTATTTAAAGGTAAGACTTTTCATTTTTGAAAAAACTGTGAACTCTGAGAATGCACTATTTCACAGATTTAATATATATTAATCTCATGTAAGACAGGGAATTGAGAATTTTTGTAAAAATATTAGGGGAGATGTCAACACCAAAATGGTTTTCCTTTGTTTCTGCTGAAAGAGAAATTTAATATATTATTTTTTCCTGATATGATTTAAAAAGCAAAAAAAAAGAAAAGAAAAATGAAAGGAAAAAAAATCCTGTAAAGTTTTAATCTCTTCAAGTTTTAATTACAATACAAATTTTCCAGGACAGCATTATTGAATATTAAAATCAATTTGTACAAACTTAACAGCTGAAATCCAAGCAACAACTGGAAGACCTGGAAGTGCAGGTACACTTTGGGTAAACTCTACTGTTTCGTTTTTTCAGACTTACAGTAATATTCCAATATCCATGGGATCCTGGTGTTCAAATCAGCATGAAATGTATTAATTTAATATTCCTTTGAGAGTGTGAAAAAAGGATTTTATGGCATTCCTTATTCTTTGGAATATAATAACTGAAGAAGTGGTAATTGCATCTGATTTTTGTGTGCACATATAGGTGTTTGTTGTAGTAGGTTAGAGATATTTATAGCATTCTCAGTGATTTAGGAAGTTCATAGTTACTAAAATAGAATAAGCTGCCTTATATTTTTGTAAATGTTTGGCTGATTTGAAGATGTTATGCCAAGATAAGTTCCTGGACATTGTTATCTTAATTTTTTTGTTTTGAATAGTCTAAACAGTTACTTTAACTGTCAGGCATCCCGTGGACACTGCAGAGTGTAGCACCACTAGCGCTCGCCAAATGTCTGACTTTCAGACTCAGGCTGTTTGATTTATCAGGTGGCAGAATGTATTCCTATCTGCTGTTCTCCCGTAAAGATAAGTAGCCAGAAGAGTGTTCAACATGAGTGCACTGTAAAACAAGTATGTTTTTATGTGAGTGGTTCACTCTTCTCTTTAAAAGAGGGATAAGATTTTTGTCACCCGAAGGAAATAGCAATTAAAATTAAACAAGTTTGCTCTAACACTTTTTTTTTTGTTTGTTTGAATTATTGAAAGAAATATTAAAGTAGCTCTCAAAATTAAATTCAGTGCTGATGCAATATAGACATACAATACCTACCTTTGTGGTAAGGTATATGAAATGAGCAAGCTTATAGTATTCCAGTAAGTAGATTGGAATACTAAATAAGCAACCTTGCAGTGATTAAGATGAGAATGCCCAAAACGCTGTTTCTCCTTCCAACAACAGATGGTTTCTGTGAAAGCCTTTGATTCACAGAAGTAGTACATCTTCTGTTGTGCGTGATGGCAGCATGAATCTTGGAAGCTGTTTGTTTCCTTTTCACACTTCTGTTTTTATGCAATGTGCTTAGATGGTAAGTACAGGCAGCGACTGTTGAGCAGTTTTTTGCATCCCGAGAACAGCAAGTACAAACTTATAGTGCAGGGAATGATGAGGCATGGAAAATGTAATTCGTATTATAATTATACCTTTGTCCAGGTGCTTTATAGTGTCAATTGAACAATAAACTCATTTTGATATTCACAGCTTCACTTGGGAATTTTGAGTCATGCCTGCTTCTCAACTTGTAAACCACTGAGTCTGTGGAAATGGCTGTTAATGCCATGTGGGCTGTACCTTTCACAATGTCTTGTGTAGGTATTTTTAAACCTTTACTTTTATATTTTCAGAGTTAGCATGGACTACAGTACCATAACTATTTTTTTGCTCAAGTGCATAGACGATTTCGATGATAATACTTGAGTTCCTCTTCTAATACCTGTGACTATTGAAGATGTGTACATGCTGTGAATGTGAAAACAGAGGACGTGAGTCTTCTGCTGGCAGAGAAGACATATATAGACAGAGAAACTCTGTGTGAAAAGGGAAAGAAATTATACAGTTGTGTTGGGAATCAGAGCTGTTGTTAGAGGCAAGAAGTAAAGTTAGAGGAAGGGTAGGTTTGGCTAAGCCAAAGACAGTGAAAGTTTCTGTTTTATCGGAGAGATAAAGCTGATAGAACTGCAGGATAAAATGAGTGTAAAGGAGATCAACCTGATGCTATAGGGTCTTTCTGTGGCAAGCATGAAAAAAAGGGAAGGAATTGGCATAGATGGATAAGGAAGGAGATACAACATATAATATAAAGTGTGCTTAAAAATTGTTTTAAAATTGGGCTTTGGCAACAGAAAATTATAACAAAGATGTCAGGAATCAAAATGATAGGTTGTGTCTGTTTTAGGAAACCTAGTGGTACCAGACGAATGAGCATTTGAGAATATTGATTCAAATAACCTTTGTAGAACCTTGCAATCACTTGAGTACTTTCAGTACATTTCTTTCCTTGTAAATTGACTATTTTCATACTTGTTTTACAGATGTTAGTGTGATGTTTTAAACTGTAATTGCCTTCGGTCTGCATGCTGCTATTAAATGAAATTCCCTGAAATACATTAACTATGTTGTGGCTGCCTTTGAAGTAGCAATGGTGAAGACCCATGAGAGCTGGGGGTAATGGCACAAGTGGAAGTGGGAAGCCAGTCCATGATCTTAATAAACCACATAGATAACTTAGCTCCTGTGATGAAGTTCTAGATTTTTTTCACTAATTTCAAAAACACATAGCATCCTTTTATTTGAAAAGACATTGTATAATAATAATGGATTGACTAAATCATGATTCAAGATTGTTAGATATTGGTGATTAAGAAACAAAGAGAATTTTGATGTTTTCTGAAGAGCAAAACCAGGAAATATTTTCCTGGTTTTATTCTTTATTAAGGTAGTCTTATGGTTTTTTTTTTACAATTATTCCTCATATTTTTAGGGGTACATCCATGAAAATAAAAATCTGGAATCGGTCTCTTCTTTCTGATTTTCCCCTGCTTTCTCCTTCTCAGGTTATGGCTGGTGTGAGGGAAATCTTTCTTACTTTTGTATCTATATTGCAGTATTGGGTTTTTTCTTTGTTTGTTTGTTTGTTTTGTCGTAGCATTATTGTCACAGACGTAGATTTTCTTTTTTTTCCAGAACCCTGTCAAGAAAATTCCAGATTCTCATGAAATTACACTCCAACATGGGACAAAAACAGTAAGTGATAATGCATTTTCAGCACTTCTTGTTTTTCTATAACTGAGGCAATTTTTGAAATAAGTTAATAAATAATTACTGTCAGCTAAAGTTCAATAAACTAATTCTTTTTCTTAATTTGTTATTTAGTCTCGCTCTTTTCTTACTGCAGTTGAAAGTGTGTTTTAGGACTGCCTCTTTGCTTTCTGGTAATAATACAAATTTGGCTCCATTTGACTGAATTGTACTTTCATTTTCTTCCTTTTTGTCAAATATACCCTCTGCAATTGTTAGAGTTTCTCTTTTGGGCTAGGCCTTCCTAATTAGACACAGGTCTAATCTAGACCTTTCTTGGACTGATCATGGATTTCAAAGAGAATCTTACTGCTGAAGTTTCTAACACTTCTTCGTAGCAGAATACAAGTCTCCTTTATTCTCCTTGAACCTTTAAGTGCCTTTTATACACCATTCTCAATTTCTTGAAACCTTGTTCTTCGTTGTCTTTGACTGCATCTTCCCTAGCTTCCACCTCCAGTATTGCTCCTTTACTTTCTTTTAAAGAAACATTGTCTGACTTGGAACTGTCTTTTCTTCATTCTCAGTATTTTTATCTCTCTGTAATTTCATCTTCCAATACAATACATGCTTTATGTGCTGATTGAAGATCACAGAATCACAGAATCATTGAGGTTGGAAAAGACCTTTAAGATTATCAAGTCCAACCATCAACCCAACAACACCCTGCCTGCTAAACTATGTCCTGAAGTGCCACATCCACACGTTTTTTGAATACTTCCAGAGATGGTGACTCCACCACTTCCCTGGGCAGCCTGTTCCAAGGTTTGACCACTCTCTCAGTGAAGAAATTTTTCCTAATATCTAGTCTAAACCTCCCCTGGTGCAACTTGAGGCCATTTCCTCTCATTCTATTGCTAGCTACTTGAAGAGAAGAGACCAACACCCACCTCACCACGATCTCCTTTCAGGTAGTTGTAGAGAGCGATA
>NW_010544402.1:0-12865 GCF_000687285.1 Phaethon lepturus
GGCTGGCCTCGGCGTGCCCCTTAGCGGGACATGAAGGCTGTGCTGCCGAAGGGACCGCAACAGCACATCAGGGTGGGCACCCAGACGGGCGTGACACCCTGGTGGGGAGCAGGCAGCCACGTCTCTGGGGCTACTCCGCCTTGGTCTTTGCACTCAAACTAGCGATTCCCCTGAGAGCCTCTTCCCAAGAGCCCCAGATGCTCCGTGCCAGGCTGAAGACCCCCTCCGCAGCATGACACTCTTTGCAGCTTGGTCCTGATCTAACAGGGGACAATGCTGTCTTGTCACCCCTAGGGACACTTTTGTTACTGACATGGATTTCAGCAAATCCCTAGAAAACTGCAGCCACCTGCCCTCACTGCCTCATGCTCCTTTCCTTTGTGCAAACATATAGGACATGGCACGCTCACGCCTACCCATCAAAACGTGCCTCCCATTGGCACCCCCATCCCCCGGGATGTATTCTGCTAGCTGCTTTCCACCGTCTTCCTGGCCCGGGGCCACCACAGCTGCTGCCATCCAGCATCTCCTGTGACGAGTCCTCAGGCGCCAAGCGGACGGCTCTTATCCAATGAAGCCTGTGCCCTTGGGTGCCAGGCTGGCCATGCTCACACAGGCAAGCTCCAGCCCGTGGACTCCTGCACAGGGACTGTCACCAGGTAGCTGGAAGGCACGTAGCCCCTCTGGCCGTTCACATCCACCAGGCTCCACTCCTTGCTCCCCTTCTTGTCATGCGGCTCCAGCACCACCACGGGCTGCCCTGCCTGGAGGCTCACCTCTTGCGGACTCCTGGCTGCGAAGGAGAAGCCAGCGACCACCTGCAAAAGGCAGGCGAAGGAGGGAGGAAGCCCTTGCTAGACGTGAGAGTCAAAGCAAGAAAGGGCATACATTGCAGGGCAGGTCCTAGAGGGGACATGGAAGTTGTTTCCAAGAGGGCAGCACAGTATTGCCATCGATGAAGGGTTACTGGGGACCCCACCAAGCACAGTTCTGTGACTGTCCACCTCAGGTCCCAGCAGGGCAGACACCAGCCTTGCAGGCACTTGATCAGGGGCTGTGGCACTCCCCTGCTAGGCACATGGCTGCACGTGTATGACTACACGTGTGCTGGAAAAGCAGGTCCACCTTCCCACCCACATGCTACGCACGCAGGGACCAGCATGGAGCTGGTGGGGTTACTAGCAATGGCCCTGGGGGGTGTCCCCCATGCTCACCTGGAAAGCTGGGGTGAAGGTGGCCATCTGGGGCCTGGGAGCTTCAGGTGATGCATACGAATGTCGCCTTCTCTCTGTGCTGCTCTCCAGGGCTGGCATCAGCATCCCGGGCTGTTGGCTTTGTACTGGGCAATAGGGCTGGAGTTTTCCAGCAGGCACAAACCCTCGGGGACCTGAAGGACATGCACACACACAGGTGATGGGGCCCTGCTGCCTGGCACATGTAGGACTGGTTGGAGGACAGAAGAATGACAGCTTGGCTGTTGCCTGGCATGGCACAGCAGCCCTGTTCAAACTGGTCCATCACTAGGGGACATCCAGCAGCAACCCCCCCCAGAAAAGGGTTTCAAGATGTTTCTGCATGCACGGAATTCTCCTTTCCCAGCCATGATGAGCCACAAGTGCTCCCTCATGGGGAAACCTGAACTTTACAGCTAACGGCTATGGGTGCAGCTGGCAAAGCAGAGGTAGGTTTGGGCTGAGCAAACCCTGGAAGGGAGGACCCGGGAGACAATGGCCCGCTGTTTCATCCAAGATGAGGAAGTGGTTTGGGTTTGGTTTCTGACCCTGGTGCTGAGGCAGGGAGAGGCTCCCCGTAGTGCCCACAGTACCTCCAGCATCCACCAGCCATCTGCTCCTGTTCCCCTTAGTGTCCACACTTTGCAGCAGAGCTACAATCTGTCCCCTTTGCAAGGTCAGGTCCAAGTCTCTGCTGCCACTGATGTTGCTTGTCACTTGGTAAAGTCTGTCTGGGCCGTGCTTGCTCACAAGGGAAAGGACCTTCCGCTCCTCGGCAGGGTTCAGAGGCTGCTGGGGAGCAAGAGACACAGGAGCACTTGAGGAGACAGGCAGGAGACTGAGGGCCTCCATGTACATGTGCTCTCCTTTCTGCAGGATCACAGCCCAGTGAGAGGTCAGAGGAGAAACTCCTTCACAGTATTTGCTCTAGCTCATGGTTTGGAGATGAGTGTCCAGAACCAGAAGAACTGAGACTGTTGCATCCCTGGTTATTCCCAGCCAGCTGCTGAGGGCTTGCAAGAAATACTGTGGCTGTGGCAACCTCCTGTGCAACTTTCTGAGCCAACCTCCCCCCCAAGGAAATGTTCTGCACTGGGAAGCCACAGTCCTACCTCTTCATCTTGCTGGCCTGAGACACCCCCTTCCCAGCTCCTACCTGTGCCATAGGGCTTGGTGTGACCGTCTCAAACGTCTCGCAGAATATACGGAGCTGAGTGCCAGACTGTTGCAAGGTGTCTTCCACCACCTTCCAGAAACTGGGCAGAGGCATGTGGCCATGGGGCATCTGTGAAGACAGACCCTGAGATCAGAGAGGGCCCTGGGGAGGCTAAGAGCTGTGGGTAGGGTCAAAAGAAAAGGAGGAGGAAAGAAAAGAGGTGTGGAAGCAAGAGAACAGACTTTGTCACTAAGGATGCACCTTGCATCTAGGATGTGGTTCCCTTTGGCAAGGAGAGCTGCTGCTCTCTGGCTTTGAGCCACCTGCCCTGGGTGGCTCACGCACGTGGCTCTTGGGCCATACCCAGCCCACCGCAGCAGTCCCTGGGTCCTGCTGTCCTGCCCCAAGCCCACAGTCTGTCCCACCTGACTGAAAAGGGAGGCTGGTGGATGTAGCTCCAGGGTAGATGTCTGCAGGATAAACATCCCAGACTGAGCAAGGGGAATCCACCCTCATGACTAGGTACGTACGAGTAGTGCCTCAGAGGGTACGTCTATGGGGCCACATCTTGTTCTCATCTTGGTCATGGGTCAGGCCAGGGCCATGCCCTACCCCAGGGCTCCGGACTGGCTGGACCCACCACGTTTGCAAGTGTCAGGCTCAGAGAGTGCCGTGCAGCGAGGGGTCCTGGGAGATACCTCCCAGGGGATGGAGGTTCGAGGGACCTTCATTCCTCAGGCCACAGGCTGTCCTTCTCCTCGCCTTCCCAGGACAGAGCTCTCTGGAGCTCAGTTAACACTGATCCCTCAATGAATTATCAGTGGTGTCCTCAAAGAGCAGGACAGTTCCTGGCAGTTGAAGAGGAGACAATTTGGCTTTCTCCAGCTGAAGGGGAGGAGAGATCACTTAAAAATGCTAGACAGGGAGCTGTGTGTCTGAAAGGGCAGGCTTGGGCTACAGCAAATCTTCAGTGCCCTGACATCCAAGTGATGTCCCAAGCCTGAAGGAGTCAGGTCTGGTTCAGCATGTGCGCCGGTTTGGGCACACACGCCAAGGGGCCACTCTCACCTGCTCTAGCTCCTTTTCTGCCTGGTGCAGGACCTGGGCCGCCAAGTCCTGTTGCAGGGCACTGAGGGAGCACAGTATCTGCCCCAGGAGCTGCAGAGCCACCTGGTTGAACCGCGGGAGCTCGGCCACGAGCAGCGCATTGATGGCGAGGTAGGTGTTCATGGCTGCCTCCTCATCGTACGTCACACTTCCCATCTCGTTCTTTCGCTCCTGGATCTCCTCATAGTCCAGCAGCTTGTCCAGGCGCTTCTTGACCAGCTGTTGTGGCCCCACCAGCATGTCCGAGAGGCTGCAGAGGGGGGGGCCACACGCCTGCCAGCCCAGCCTGTCCAGTCGTCGCTTCTGTGGGGTGAGAGAACCCAAACCTCCACGTGAGCCCCCCAGACAGGCCCAGCTGTCTGCATGGGGCACTGTCTTACACAGGAGAAAAGGTTTGGGGACCTGTTGAAGGGCTTGTGTGGAGCAGGGAGCATCTGAGGCACCCTTCCTTGAAGGTACATAGGATGCCAACCAAAGCAAACCCTTGGTAGAGAGCTGTCGTGCATGCCACGATTCAAAACTTGTGCTCCATGCAAATGATCAGGTAGGACCCTCACGCACAAGGTACCATGGGCCAAGGGGTGCTGCAGTGACTGTCCCATGCAGGTCACAGTGTCCTGGATTGATGGAGCCTCTCAGCCCAGGGTCTGTGCAGTCATCCCACATAGCTACCCTCCCTCCCCGTGCTGGTGCTCCCTGGGGATGCCGGCATCCAGGTGTGGGGTTCGGGTTGTCCTGCCACACTCTTCACTGCTCTCAAACCCTCCCTGACTGCATTCATGGTGGCAGCCACCACCCAAAAGGGAACCCTGAAGAACCAAGCAGGGGTGGTGGAAGGAGACAGATGGAGGGCTCTTGGGCTCCCAAAGGTGAGTACAGATGCCCACAAGGCGTGGGCAGGTTGGACTGAGGTGAGACAAGGTGGCAAACACCTTGTGTGAGTCAAATAAACAGTACGCCTGCTTTCCCACCAACCTGTCTCCGCTGCAGCCCTGCCTGCATGGCTGGCCATGAACATGTCAGGGCCTTGAAGGCAAGAACAGTCTTTAATGGCCCAGACCAGCCTCACCTGGGGCCTCCACCCACACCCCTGCCCACAGCTCATTTAAGGGACTTCAGCTGCTACTTGAGTATTGCTGTGGGTAAGCTTATTTCTGCCTCTGTCTCCTGGGTGGACCTTGGACCTCTGCTGTAGGTAGCTCAGCTTCTGGATGGACCCCTCAGATAGACATTGCAGCTTTCTCTTCGGATCTGGATGGACTTAAGAGCTGTGTTGTAGCCCTGTCTCACTTTTGTTTCCTGGATGGACCCTGGAGCTTGTTCTCCACTTCAGTGCCTCGGACTGCTGATGGATCCCGTTACCTGTCCCTTCATGTTCAGGCCCCAGGGGACTGTGCCTGTTGGTGAGGACACTGCCTGCTCTGGGGTCCCCCTCAGCTCTTGGCTGCCGTGCCCTGGAGCCAGCCCCTGCTGCGCCCTGGCAGAAGCTGTGAGAGCAATGCTTGGCTGTGACCCTGAAGGAGATACACAGGGAAGGAGCACTCACAAACTCTGGGAAAACAGTGCCATGGAGGTACTCCGCAAAGCAGCGGTACTGCTGGGCTGGTCCCTCGTCAATCTGCAGCTCACGCTTGTGTGGGGTGGGCAACAGGAAAAAAAAGAGAGAGCCATCAGACCTGACCTGCAGAAGCTGGCCAACACCAGCTAACCCATCTGTAACCCACCCCTGTGTTCCCAAAGACATGCCAATGTCCCAGCCTGGGTGTTCTGTGCTAGCAGCCCAGTGGGACTGATGCTCTGGGCTACTCTTGCCTGCAAGCCAGGGAACTTGCTTAGGTGTTGGCAAACCTCTCCCCTTGAGCGGGGGTCATGCGCTGGCTTGCAAAAGCAATCCTACCCCAGCAAGGTGGCCAAGGCTGCCCTGTGGCCCCAGGCAGCCTGCCCCAGCTTGATGCTGCCTGGTGCTTTGGCACTTGGGTTTGGTGCTCCAGTAGCTCCAAGGGGTTTCTTGTATTTGTACAAAATCTTCCCCCCACCTCTGCATGGAGAGTGAGACTGGTGGGAAAGGAAAGCAGCTAGGGATGCATTGGGTGGAGACCCTCCTCTGCTTTGAGAGGCTTTGCTCTAATGTTAACTCTGTGGGCAGCAGCCTCTTTCCTGCCTGGAGGCAGATTTTGATGCACAACCTCTAGACCCAGTGAAGGGAGGACTGAGCTCCCAGAGCCCCAGCCTGCTGCTGGTGCCAAGGGAAGCCTGGCCTCCTGCTCCTCCTGGGCTTGGTTTCGCTGGCCCTTGGAGCACTGCGCCTGCAGTCAGTCCTGGAGCAGCAGGAGCTCTGTCTGATTCTCATAAACCATGGCTGCCATGGGCCTCTCAGAGTGCCATGATCTCTGTCCTCTATCCTGTCTTTTTGCTTGTGGTCATGTTTAGGAGACCCTTCCTTTGTAGTCTTCCCTTGCCACAGGAGGGACTGGAGACAGAAATATAAAAGGGGAAAAGGATTGACCCTTTGAGCAGAAGGCAGCAGCTCTGAGATCTGTGTGCTTTTCCTCAACCCTACAGGGGCTCTTACACAAGCAGAGGTGGCTGTGATAATCTTGTATGCATCAAGATTTTCCTCTCCTTGTGGTGCGGGCACTGATACAGACAAGATACACAAGAGGGAACGGCCAGCCAGCATGAAGAAAGGCTGGGCTGCCTATGCCTTTTGAGAACACATCTTCACCAGCTCCTCAGGATGTCTTTGAGAAGCTTTCAGAGGGAGAGAGACAGGGCATGCATGCAGCCCCATCTTCCCCCACCAGCAGCTCCTCTGAAGCTGCATCCAAGCCCCAGGATGACCCCTAACCACAGCTTATCTAGGCTGCCCAGCCTATTTGCAGACACTTGGTGTCCTGGCTGAAGCCAAGAAGCTGGCTTACAGAGATGCAGCTCACAGAGGGGCAGCGTCAGGCAGGTCCCCACAAACAGTCATACCCTGTGTCCCTAGCTGATGCCACATCTCCCTGTCATACAGATTGCCATCCTCATGTTTTCTATTCCAATCCTATTTACCCACTCTTTGGGCTACAGGGAGTCTTTCTGTCCCCCTTTCCTCCTTCCCAATCCTATATGGGGAGCCCTTGTCAATATTTTCATGACAAGGTCTTTCCAGCCCTTGAATTGCTGTTTACTGAACCCTCTGCCATCTCCTGAGATTTTCGTGATAATATAGTGCCCGGAGATTTCAAGTTTTGCCATTGCTCATACTTTCATTTCCCTCAGATGCCTCAAGGGATTTCCATGAGAAAATCACAGCAGCTACTCAGCTGGGTCATCTCAGAAGAGACACTTCCCTGATTTGGGAATGCTTCTGGCTTTCATCTGTTATGCAAGAATTCCCAGGCTGAACAACACTCAGTTTTCTCAGCTATTTAATACCCTGAAATAATGATCAGTTCAAGGACTGATTATTCTCAAACGACACCCAGCTCAGATTGTGTCAAGGAAGCCTTGACTTTGTTCCAAGCTCTGCTGGACCTGAGTGATCCTTGCAAGCCTCTGGCACAACATCTTCAGCTGAGAGATGCAAGTCGTTGAACATCCCCAACAAACCCGGTTTCCATAGCACTTGAAAGTATTCTGCAACTCCAAAAAACAGGTCCTGAGGCCTGGATAGGGCCAACCCACTGCAAGTTATCAGGGTTTTACCTCTAAATGGCCCAGGTAGGATGCCACATTCTCCTTCAGCACAGCCACGCTGGACACCATGTACTGGAACTTCTCCTCCAGGTCGTCGTACTCCCTGTCCTCCATCTGCAAGGCAAGGGGCAGCTTATCCCCAGCACGGGTAGGCCAGGCAATGCCTTGGGCAGGGCTGATGCCCCTCACTGGGTGCTAATGTAAAAAGCACCCAGGCACCTGCCTCAAGCTCACAGTGCTGGGGGACAGGCAGGGGAGGCCCTGAGAGGCTCCAGGAGTCTGAAAAGGGCCAAGATCTAGGGTGCTTGGGATGCATGTGGAAACAGGGCTTTCGGTTTGGTTGTGCTGCTGGGGAACACCAGGGCATCCTTCCTTTTGCTGGGATGCCGGAGGATCCTGTGGGTCCTCTGGGGGCCAAAACGTTCCCCTGCAGCACTCTGAGGCAGGGAGCAAGGTGTGTACCTGCATCCCTGCTACCTTGCTGATCCTTGGGATTGGCGACCAGGAGCCACCCTTTAGCTGCTGGAAAATGGGACTGTGGCTCATGTGACAGCACGGGCCACTGGGTGTCAGCATTGGCCACCTCGGCTCCGCTCTCCCAGTCCTGCTGGCGAGGCGTCTCGAGAGGCAGCGGAAAGCCCCAGAAACGACCCAGGGAGAGAGAGGCAGTGGGACCCCAGGCAGAGAGAGGCGGTGGGTCCGCAGGCGGTGGGGTGTCGGCTGCCCACCTTGGCCACGATGCCGGCCTCATGCATGAAGAGTCGGCTCAGCCGCGTGGTCTTCTTGGCAATGGAGTGCGTGTTGAGGCGCGCGAAGCGGTCCCGCAGCGTCAGGTGCTCGGCCTTGTTGTATTTGGTTGCTGCCTCGGGTGGGGGCACACAAGGCAGGAGGAAAAAAGATCAGAAGAGGAAACTTTGGGGCAGCATCCTCAGCAGCCTGAGCGGGCAACGCGGGTGAGCAGCGCCGGGGCCCGGAGCTGACAAGTTGTGATCGACAGGATAAGCACAACCCACACCAAAGAAGGGCAGCCTGGGGGAAAGTACTATGAAAACCAAAAAGAAGAGCAAGCTCCCATTTGTGGGGAGCTTGATTTCTCCTATCCCAAGGGCAGGACTGTTCCTCCCCATTCCCCAGCTCCAGGAATGCAGACAGACTGGGTTTGTCTCAGCCCCTTGCCATGCCACCCTGCTCCTGCAGCCTTCAGGTCTTGCCCAGAGTGGCATTTGCAGGACCAGAGCAGTGCCGGGAGCTGCCTGCACCATGCCAGGAGCTGCCTGCACCGTGCCAGGAGTTGCCTGCACAAGTCTGTGTCTCCACCAGGCGGGACGGGTGGAGGGCAGGAGAACTTTGAACTGATTTAAGTGGGAATTAGTGCAACACCAAGGGGAGACAACTGGGGCTGGGATGGGGCTTCCCAGACGCCATGCCCCCGCCTGTGCCATGCCCACCCTGCCCGCTCACCTACTTCTCTGCGCCGTTTGTACTCGTTGATGTTGGCGTTGACCCGGGCCATGGCACGGACGGCTGCCTGCAGGGCCGGGTAGGCACTGCTGCTGGTGGGGGTGTTCTCCAGGATCTTCCCCAGCAGCAGCGGGTATTTGGTGACCCTCTGCACCGGCATCACCAGGAAGAAGCTGAGGTCTGATGCACCTGTGTGAGGCCTGACAGAGAGGGGACTCGCTCGAGGTTGGTGTTGGCGTTGACCCGGGCCATGGCACGGACGGCTGCCTGCAGGGCCGGGTAGGCACTGCTGCTGGTGGGGGTGTTCTCCAGGATCTTCCCCAGCAGCAGCGGGTATTTGGTGACCCTCTGCACCGGCATCACCAGGAAGAAGCTGAGGTCTGATGCACCTGTGTGAGGCCTGACAGAGAGGGGACTCGCTCGAGGTTGGCGTGGAGGGCTGCCCTCCTGCTCTGCCACTCCCCCCAGCTTCCTCTGCGAGCTTTTTGGGGAGTAAACAGCTGCAGGGGAGCTTTGCTGCCTTGGACCCACGGGGGACCTGTGCCTAGCAGCCATGAGGGGTTTCTGGCGGTGAACCCCTGCTCCCTGCCAGCTGTGGGGCCGTCCCCCAGCGCTGGCAGAGGGATGCCGTCCCCGCCACCCCCAAAGGCCGTGCCAGCCCCGGGCGGACGCCCTGAACAGTGCTGCGCTTGTCTAGCTGGGAGGCACGGGATCGGCGCTTGTTCGGGGGCAACGGGGAGGGGGGTGTGGGAAAAGTGCAGGCAGGCTGCAGGCAGGACTCCCCTTCTACCCGCACGCAAGGCATTGCTCGTTAGGGAGTCACATTGCCTGTGCCCTGAAACAGAGCGCAGCAAATCCCAGCAGCTCCTCCCCTGCCGCTCCTGCTTCTCCTGGCACCAACAGTGCGTGTGACCCCCTCAGAGTTTCGGAGGGGTTCGGCAGGTCCCCTGGGGCCAGCCCATCTCTCTGGTCAAGCTGGGGAACACGTGCCCTCCTGTGGGCACAGCCTCTTGGGCTGTGGAGCAGGCAGGAGCTGTGGGTGCCACTCCATCCTTTGTTTTGGGGTCCACCATAAAAGACTACCAACCTGTAGTACCCCTTTTGGCAAGTGGCCCCAAGGATGCAGGACAGGCTGCCAGGAACTACACAAGGCAATGCCACAAAGAAGATGGCCATGATATTACACTCAGTCTGGTGGCACGTACTTGTGCAGGCAGCTTGTCCAGAGAAGAGAAGGGCAAGGCCAGTAGGTAAAACAGGGAGAGGGAGGTGGTGGCCTCAGCAGCAGGTACGTACACTGTTGCATTCAGGGTCTCCAAGATCTCCTCCTGCAGCCTGGGGTCCTTGTGGTAGCTCTCCACCAGTAGGAGGGCATGCTCGTAGCTGGCACAGTAGATCTTGTAGACAGTCTCCATCTCCTCCTTGAACTCCTGGAACAGGGCGCCTGGGGAAGGAAAGCAAGGCTGGAAAGGATGGTCCTTTTCCTGTGGCCTCAGAGAAAGATGGAGGTTTCTCCCCAGCCTGCTGGAAGGGTGAAGCCAGCAGAGTAGTGCCAGCCAAACATGCCAGGGCAGTGCTTTGCACCCCGGGCACCTCCGCTAGGCTGGGCCTGATCCTTCCCACTACCTCACTTTCTGCAGGCTGGGCAGGTCTGCCTTGCCCCTGTGGGCTGAGCATGGGTGGCTGCCTGTGAAGGGCAGCGTGCTGGCAGCAGCGCTTCCTGGAGCCGAGAGAGGGGCAGGAGGTATCAGGGCGGGTGGGCTGGGGGCTGCACCCAGGCACAGCTCCGGGCAGCGGCACTGCCAGCACCAGCAAAGGCATGGGTGGGTGCAGGTCAGCTCTGGGCACTGCACCACTTACTGATGCAGAGCAGCTGCTCGTGCTCCTGGGTGGCCGTGGCCTCAAGACCCTTCAGGAACCGTTTGGAGACATGGAGGATGTCATCGGTGTTAGAGAAGAGTCCTTCCAGGTCAAGATCAGGCAGCTGAAGGGAACAAAGACACCCCAGGGTAAGACAAATACATGAGACAGAGGTGGATCGTGTGTTCTGGAGGTACTCACGCTCTCCTGAGCACTCGTGTCCTTCCAGCTACCACATGGGGATGTGACACCCAAGGAGCTGGAGCGATGTTCTGTTTCAGGAGGCACTGAGGATGCTGAGACCTGGCTGTGCTCCCGAGCGGGACAGTGAGGCCTTTTCAATGTTACAGATGTGGGGTTAAAGCTATAGGACAGCTGTACTGGGTCAGACCCTATGTCCATCCAACCTAAGACCCTGGCTGATTGGGGGGAGCCCAGGAAGGTGGAAGATGGGCACACAGTGACCTCCCTGTAGTGATTTGGGTATCTCTCAGTTCTTGACACATTCACCCTGCAGTCCCCAGCCCCTGGGTGGGGGGGTGTACCCCCTCTCACCTGCTTCTTCTGGAGGTGTGCCCGGATGTCCAAGATGCAGAGCTGGATGTTGTGGACATAGCTGGCCTCAGTGGTGATGAGCTCCTCCACAGCGAGCCGCTGGCTCAGCTCCATCCTGTCACAGGGCATCACCTCCTCGTAGATGGCCTCTTCGGTCTCGGCTGCGTCCTCAGCACTGGGCTCTGCCCTGTGGGCACTCTCCATGTCGGCGTGATACTCTGCAGGGGGTGGCAGGGGGTTAGGGACAGGCTGTGGCAAGGGAAGCCCTGGGACCAGAGCTCTGGTGCCCAACCAGCTCAGTGCCCATGCGCCCTTCCCTGTGCTGGGGCCACCCCACAGCACTTCCCCAGGGACGCTCAAGCCATCTGCATTTACAAGCAAGGTGCAGATGACACTCCAAATCCATAAAAACATCAAGCACTGCAAGCCAGCAGCGGGCTGGCAGCGGGGGGCAGACACCCACACGTGGCAGGCAGGGGCTTGCCGCACGCGTGCCCGAAGTCCAGAGACCGTGTGCAGGGCCAGGGCGCAGGCAAGGGGAGCCCCAGATGCAGGAAGGGGCCCGGCAGCACTCACCCAGCGCTGGGGCTGCTCAGGGGCTGGTCCCCGAGGGCAGAGCGGGGTTTGCCACCTCTGCTCCCGCTCTGCACTGCCAGGGCTAGCCGTTCCCTCCCTGCCTGGGCTGTTGGTGCCTGGCACGTCGCCTGGCGTTCAAGAGTCCTATTCAAAGTACAAAGAGTGTTTTTACAGTGCTTGAACAAGAGACATTTCTGTGGTGGGGGAGCTGGTTTAAAAGGCATGGGAAGAGAAGTGGGTCAAGCTGCAGGCACCTCTGTCAGAGGCGCTTGCAGCCGCTGGTGCACAATGCCTGTGCCCTGCCCAGCACAGCCCGCACCCCTCTCCTCTCTGCCTGTGGAGAGCCTGAAAAATTGGAGCTGATTCATGCCGTTTCCTTCTCAGGAAATATCCTCTGCTCTAACCGCTGCCAAGGAGAATGGAGCAGCTCCCAAAGCATCACAGATAGTGCTTGGTCCCAGGCAGGAGGCCTTGAGAGAGACACAGGGCGCAGCCCGCGCCAGTGTGGCGCACAGCTTGGCTGGATCCAGACCCCAGCCGGGAGGAGGGACGCTGCCAGGCAGCCTGCCCGTGGAGGCTGCGGAGGAGGTGAAGAGCGAAGGCAGTGCAAAGTGGCTTGGCAGAATAAAAGCGAGATGGCACAAGCAGTGGCACAGGGAGGGCGGTTCTGCATCTGCCCTCCGCTGTCTGCCCAGCCGACCTCCACGCGCGACCGTCAGCTGGACCATGACGTGCCAGGCGCCTGCTTCGGAGGCTGCGGCCCTGGGCACCTGCGGTTGCAGCAGGGAGAGGGGCTGGCAGGACAGCCTGAGCCTCCACTGGGGAAGGGTCTGGCTAACAAGTGGGTGATGCAGTTGTGAGCATTGGGCAGGGTGAATGTCCCCTCCCGGCACATGCCCACGGCTGTGCTGGAGGAGAGCTGGGCTTGGCACAGCAAGCAAACACCTGTGGGAAGGTATGGGACCTCTGCCTGCCTTACAGGGGCACGTTACCCTGCCAGCTGTCATCCCTGCCCTCTGCGGATTTGGCTGCCGCCTCTGCCTGTGGCATGGTATCGGCTGCTACGGGACATGGGGAGTAGGAGACACTTTCCTGTGCCCCTCTGGGTGCTTCTGAGGTGCCCAGGCAGAAGGATGCCCATCAAGGACAGTTGGATAAGCCCAATGTCCTCTGCCCGGAGGTGACAGCAAAATCCTTGCTCGGAGGAAGGGCTGCAGTGGGGGCAGGTAGAAAGCTG
>NW_010544403.1:0-5009 GCF_000687285.1 Phaethon lepturus
CTTTCACGGCTTCCAGCCCTGTGCCTCCCCCTCAGCCCGGGTCCTCTGTGCTATCACAGGGCAGCTTCAGCTCCGTGCCCGCACTGAGTAAGCCTGTGGCCCCAGCAGGCCAGTGGCAGCTCCGGGGGGTTCGCGCAGGTCCCGTGTTGCCCCAGCTGCCGGCCCTGGGAGATGGAGGATGTTCGCAGCCTCCTGGCCCAGCCATGCACCCATGCGTGCCGAGTCTTCAGCCCTCGTGAGTGGAGGAACTTTCCTCGGGTCCTGCGATCCCCTGGTGGGCTTCAGACCCATGGGCTGCTGCAGGGCAGCCATCGCTAGGGTCCCTGGGTGGTGGGATGTCACCACAGGACCATCCAGCTGGACAGCCTGGGACTTTGACTGTCTGTGCCTGGCTCTGTGTTTTGGATGATGCATTGCCTGGTGCCGGAGGCTTTCCCCAAGGTGAGCTCCAAGTCACCATCCAGGGAAAAGCATCCAAGCCCAGTTATTGCTGGTTCCGAGAACCCCCACTACTCCAGAGCCAAACCAGCAGCAGGGAAATGGGACGTGCCTGGTCCTGTAACCCTCGTTGTCATCCTGGTGACACCTCCTGGGCTGGTGGGGACAGCTCTGCACCCTTTGCCCTAGGAGCACCAGGGATCTCACAGGGATCAAGACTTGGGGAAGAAGCTGCTCACAGCCCTTTTAAGGGAGGGGTGGGGGCTGTAATTGTCCCAAGTATCTTAAAATGTGAGGCTCCAGCCTAGGGCAGTATCTGAGTGTGCGTGGGGTCACCTCAGGGATTTTGGGTGCAGTGAAGTGCTCTTTGGGACATCAATTTCTCCCCACAGATGTGAGGAGCAAGGGGTCATATTTTGGGCACTTTATGTCTATGAATGTCCCCCAATGTCTATTTATGTTCAGAAAAGACCTGAAGTGCATGTCTAACTTTCAGTGTACACTCGTATCCCACCAGCTCAGATAAGGTTTAGACAAGAGCTTAAAATATAGCAGTTGAAAAACGCCACCAGTACTGGGCTGACCTCATACAATTTCAGTTTAACTGGGCTATTTGCAACCCTTGGGCCAGACATTGTCTCTCAGGAATCGGGTCTTGTATGGCAAAATGTCTTGCATGCTTTTTAGGTGCAGGAAGTACAGTCAGGTACCTATGTATAATGTGGGAAAAAGTATGGTTTTCGAGAGAGTTTAAAAGTAAGGTTTTCCGGCACGTACGTATGCTTGCACTGCGCGCGCCCATGTGTATGCAGTGGTGTATGGCCAGGGTGGGGGGGACATTGCTGTGTGTCTGTCTGAGCCACAACTGCTGCCTCTGTCAGCAGGTTCAGCTGGTTACCTTTGGAAAGATTTCTTTGAAAACTGAAACAGAACAAAACTGCTCTTTTTGATGAATCAAAGCCTCAATTTCTATAGAATCATCTGGGATGGTGTCTGCATAGCTGTGCCCAGCAAAGCCCTTGGAGAATGCCAGTGGTGTGTGGCAGGGGTTAGAGACATGGGACTATGGATAGGAGCAGAGCTTAGAGATATTCTTTCCCTTCCTGTCAGTTTGTGGCAAGTTTGATTCTAGTGTTTGGAAGCAAACCCACATGTCTGACTTGCCTGCCTTTCTGGGCTCAAAAAAAGTTGAAATCCAAGGGACACCGCAGTGATCTCCCTTATCTAGTGTCTCAGATGTTCTTTTCTTTCTAACAAGCCCAGGGAAACTCCTCCCTGCCCAGTCTGGGACTTCATCCCACGTAGAGAAGGTGGCAGGTGAGAAGGGCTGGCAGAGAGAGCCTGTTCGCTGGCCCCATGGATCCTTGCACACACTCAACTCAGACTTCCTGGCAATCCCAGGAGGCCGAAGCTGTTTGGATTTTTACTTTTTGTGAAACTTTGCATAGCTTTAGTTAGGCAGATAGATACTATTTTTTTTTCCCGATCTCTTCTGCTGTTGACTCTGTGGATCCCTCACCTCTATCTGGCTTTCTGCACTTCAGGTCCAACAATAACCAGTTGCTTATAAATTGCTTTGATAAAGACACTATAAAAAAGCAAAGCATGATCCTCAACACAACCGAGGCGAGCTCCTTCGGCATGCACAGTCCTTCCTCGCAGCTTCAAAGGCTGCTGCAGACAGGACGTGCTGAGCTGCCTCCAAATGCTCTGGGGCTTCATGGACACAAATACAAATGTAAGTCTCTGAAAGGAAGATCCTTGTGTGAAGCAGAAGATCCTCGATGTGAAGCAGTTTCAGGGATAAAGAGGCCAGATACGGAAGAGTAACAGGCTAGTAACAGTCTCCTGGTTGCCCCTATGCACAGCGGACTGACCTGTCCAACTCCTGGCAAGCCAAGGCACAAGTGACGAGGCTGCAGGTGAAAATGCAATGCAACCCCAGAATAATTAAATAGATCATCTACACCTCAGTTTCTGGGTTATTTTTGCCATTAAGATTCTTTCCTATTCTTCCTGGATAGTAATTTGCTCATGCCAGTGGAGGTATCTGAAAATCTGCAGTGTCTCGGAGCCCAAATGATAGTGCAGTGAGCTGGGTTAGGCTTAGAGATGTGGTAAGACAGCAGTGTTTTATTAACTCAGTAGACTATTTCTGAACAAAATAGGTATTTTTCTGCCATCCTCAGAGACGCTCTGCAGTGATAATATTGCTCTGCAACGAGATGGGAAGTCGAGGTGCTGAGCACTTGTGATCTTGGGATTTCATGGAACAGCTCATAAGAGGAGAGTAACTTATACACTTAATAAATGTGCTGCAAAGTCAGCATTTGTCTTGTGATCTAGTGGTCACAGAAGGAGCAGAGAAGTTAGAGAAAAAGGCCAGTTCCAGCTTGGGTTACTACTTGAGTTGCCCTCTGCTTTTTGCAGTGGTTATAGCGTTTTGCATTGGCTGACATGAGTGTACTACTGTTTCTGAGGAAGACGGTTGGTAGTTGTTCCCTCAGGTCCTTGTGGGTTGGCACAACAGTGCAGCTCAGGGAATAATCCTGTGTACCAGGGAACTTCTCTTGCTCTCACAGCCCCCAGGTGATGCCAGTGAAAGCAGGATTAGGGCCACTGCATGTGACCAACTTCTTGTATCTGTGGACCCATGGATTTGGGGATGAATGTTTTGCAAATGGCAGTTTTATAATATATAATCTGACATCACCTTGAAATATCCAGCCAGGGCATGAAGTATAGTTGTCATGTGCCAGTTTGGCATATAATGTCCCTTGTATTTCGCTCTATTAGTTCAGAAGTGGCAGTGTATTAAAATCAAACCCTGCTTGTCCCTGCCAGCTTCACCAGCCTGGTTTCTGTGCCCACTGTGTTGCCAGTAATTCCCCCCACTGTTTGCTGCAAGGTTCATGCAGAGCCACTCTGTCCAAAGTCTCAGTGCAGTTAATTATCTGTATTAAAATTGGGTTGATAAGATTTCTGGAGATGTCACACTGAGCTGTGCAGGAGTGCAAAGAAAATTAAGGACCAGAGGCAGTGCAGCTACAGCAGGACTAAGCTGACGAGCTCAGCAGTGAGCTGTGGTTTTGCATGAGGACAAATATTCAGCGTGTTGCACCCCGTATGCATCCCTGACACAGAGGCAAGCGCTGTTGTTTATCCTCCTGGATAACTTAGGCGTAAGGAGCCCGAAAAAATGCCAAAGGTCCCCACCACCCTTTGCCCCAACTTCACAGCTGAATTGCACAAGGAAAACCTTCAATATTAACTTTCATGGTAAACAAGCAGCAATGTATTCAGAAATAAAGAGTGGTCCAGAAATGCCTCTTTCTGCAGGTGGGCTATGGCCAAGCAGGCCACTTCGGTGTGGCAAGATGGGAGCCCCAACGTATTTCTTTCCCCTGTCTGGGTCCCTTGATCTTCCTGTGCTAAGATCTCCCTGACACACTGTTCTTCCAAGTTCTTCCCTAGTAGTTCTCCTTTCGTCTTACCTCTCAAACTCCTTCCTAATTGTTTTCTGGTCTTCCAAGTTACCCTTCTGTCTCCCACAGAGATGCTAATGAAGTGTGAGTGTACACGGATGCCGGCTGCTTGGGAATTTGACAGGGCTCTTGCCCAGCCCTTGTTTTCTCATTAACCTGCTGCTGGGTGAGGAAGGAAGTGAGAGCGCCTCGTTTTGTCCCTACCTCAAGCTTTCCCTTAGCAATCCAAGCCCTTGAATATTTTTTTTTTCTTTAAATATATCAATAACTGTTATTTTGTTTATTAGGAGTGGAACATGTGCCAACTGAATTGCCTTGTGTAATCCATTTAAATCAAGAAGTTACATGCTGACACGTTAGCCGTGAGCAGAACTCCTTTTGCCAACTGCTTTAGGGGATGTGAGCTCAGATCCTCCTATGGCTTTATGCCGGTGGTACCCAAGCATGGCTTTGTGTCCTGTCTCTGAATAAAGATTAGTCAAAGAAATGCTGACATGAGTCCAGGGACCCCCTGCCAGAGTAATTTCATGCCCATCCTACTCAGCATCCCCGAGAAGAGCAGCTTGCTTTTTCTTGGTAAACACCAGTTTAGCAAGCTGTGTGATAAAACTGTAGAATTTAAGGCTGCAGAGTTCAAAGTAATTAAGCAGTCGAGATGCCCGTATCTGTTAAAAGCAATGGGATATGGTGAGACGAGCTGAGATGGTTTTGCAAATATCAGCCAACATGATTTGTCATCTCACAACCTTATTGCTTAATAGGTGCAACTAAGAAGAGCAACTTTCTGAGCAAAATCTGCATGTCCCTAAATGACCAGGAAGAGGGGGATACGTCACCAAAAGGAATGTTGGTTCCCATGAAAAATCTCAAAGCAAGTGATTTTTTTTCTTTATCCCTTCAATCCACGTTTTCAATAGACACTGTATTTTTCATATAGGAACACAGCTATAATTACTTTTTTTTTTTAATAAGTAAAGTAAAAATTTTGATAGTAGTGTGCAATCCCCACCCCCAAGTTTCAACATCATAAGAACGACACCTAAAATAAACGATTTTCAGCAGCTCTGCGGGGGGGGTATGCTGGCA
>NW_010544403.1:5040-39624 GCF_000687285.1 Phaethon lepturus
CTTTCCAACTTACTATCCACCCCAGTATTACAAATGGGATGTAGTTTGGCTTTCCTCAGCCTTTTTCAGACCTGGAGTACCAAATTTTGATCTATCTGCTGAGTGCCTATTGTGGGAAATTTGGAGTAACTCCACTGAAGTCAATTGGGTCGCCCTGGATTTACAATGCTGTAAATGAGATCAGAATTTGGCTCAAAGTATATTCCATTAATGAGTCAGATACTGGCAATGCAGCCAATATGCACCCAGAAATGGCTTTAACACAGCCTAGGATATTCAAAATTGTTTTATTGAAAGATGGGCTGAAGGCCAGGATTCTGGGGTTCTCTTTTATTCTTTCCATGAAATTCACCTTTATGCAGAAGGCCAGCACGAGGCTGATGCAAAACTTAAGAGCCATTTAAGCTCTTAGAATAGGGCTTGTGAGATGCATAAACATTGCGCTGAGCTCTTTGCCTGCCCCAGAGCAGATTTATCACTCGGAGTTCAAGAAGTTCTAGGATTTATCAACTTTTACAGGTTTTTAAAGATTTTCTATACGTTGAGTGACACAGAGAGACAGTTTGTAAAATATAATGACACCAAGGATGATCTGTTGCAGGCCATAGGTGGCACAGTAGGACAAGGGTTCGTAGCTGGCATTTGGAAGTGCTACTACAGGAGAAATCGTAAATAAGGATTAAATGTTTTTTCTTTGGAGGAAATAATTTAATCAACTCCTGAAATCTTTATTCTGTGTAACTTGAGTGAATACCTTGCCTCTTTGAGTGTTAGGAGCCGCATCACAGGCTCTTCCTCCATATCGCCAGCCGTTTGTCAGTACCCTACGTGCAGCTCAGGTCGTGCCCTGCTCTCCCACCCCAGCAGTGCTGATGTGCTTAATTATGAAGACCTCTCTATAAAGACATCTTGTGTGAAAAATGCAGATGCCCAGAATCTCCTCCTTGAGACGTTTCACAAGTCTAGAGCGAGCCGTGGTGCTGTCTGTCTGTCCATGCTCAGCGTTGGCCCGGACCTGAGCGTGCGGTTGTGCCAGGGCGGGCTGAGATCCCAGGAGGCCTGCGTGGGAGCGTGGGGCTGCAGGAAGGGCTGTCTCCCACGCGTGCAGGCCGGGAGCCTGAACAGGGATGAATTTCGACCTCTGGGCTATTTATTGACAGCTGCATATTGATGGTCTGTGCTCTGTTGGCTGATTTTGTGTAGCCGATATTATCGTGTTCATACTTTCTCAAGTAGTGAACACCTTTCCTATTTACCTCCTGACAAAAAAGCTAAGTAGCTCTGCAAAAAACCTTTTAAAATACCTCCAGTACTTCCAGAGAGTGTGTGAAAGTTTCTGTGTGTGCAGGTACAGAAGCCATAGAAACTGTGTGGCTAGCTGGTAGCCTTGATCACAGCAAGACAAACGAAAATGGGCTTCAGGTCTAGATGATTCATTCTGTCTTTAGTCCTTCAAGCTAGTTTCACTGTTGCTTCGGATTCCTCAAAACTAGAAAGCAAGATTGTAAACTAGGAGGGAGAGGCTGTAATTGCCATGTCCTGTGCACAGCAGCTGGAGCAGCTGCCGGTAACTGGGATAAAGCAGAGACAGTTAAATCTTCTGAGGTGGAACCAGAGACGTTCTAGGTTACTCAGAGTCTGCTGCAGTACCGGAATTACCCCGCTTTCCTCACAGCGGAGGTTTCAGTTCATCTCGGAGGCGGTGCCGCTGAATTGTGAGAACCCTCACGCTGGCATAAACGGGGTAGTATTACAGAAGGAAGGAGAGTGATTCTGGGTCTGCATCGGAGTGACGCCGATCAGAATGTGCCCCAAAGCTATTTGCCAGCCCTAATTACACTCTGACTTCATAGCTGATGCAGTTGCATAGTCAGCTACTCCCCCCTCCTTTCTCCCACCCCGGTGAAATCACCTCATCCAGAAGGCCAGCAGAGATTTCTCCACTGAGGTTTTTATAAGATCACTCATTGTCACAGTCTCTGCAAACTAGACAGCACAGTCTGCAAGATGGGATCTACCCCAGCAAATGCCGGTATCAAGAAACCTAGGTATAAATGCAGGAAATGGGAATTTCATAGTAGATGCCCCTTGGGCACCTCTCCTGCTAATTTGCACTTAGATAGGTGCCTTTCTCTGAGCACTTTGTTAATTAAGGCTTGCAGCCCACCTATGAGGCAAATAAGTTATTACTGCCCTCATTTTACAGCAGCAACTGAAAGAAGTTGGTTTGCCCAAGGCCACAAATCTAATCAGTGGCAGAACCAGGCATGAGTGAGTTCTTCCAGTCTCCTGTGATACCAGTGCACCCCGTTGCCTACCTGTGACAAAATTAATGGCTTCCCTAAAAGTTAACATTTTTGCTAACATGATGTAAATGAAGATGGAGCACCCAAAAGAACGAGCCTTACAAAATGAGAGCTCACCGGAAATCATAGCACAGGGCTGAAGGCATAATCTGTTGTGTTGAACCACAAAACCAGCATCCCCATAAATTATATACCTCTTCTGGTCCTGGTCAGTAAATTTAGCAGGAGGGTTGAAGCATAAATTTGAAAGAAGCTTTTATTGTAACCAATGCATCAATATAATTAAAACCAAACACAATTCTTTTGCTTTCTTAGGCTGGAGAAAACCCTGTGCCCTTGGAGAAAATTGTTTCCCCTTTTCCTACAGGGAATCCAGAGCCTGAGCAGCAGCTGTGAAGAGTGGAGATAAAGAAGTGGAAGATATTGGAAGTGCTTTGGGCAACATGAAGAAGGATTTGCACGGAAGGAGCTGTTCAAGGGCCCAGCAGCAAAACAGAGACACATACATGCTTATATATAGAAGAATGTAAACCCTCCTGTATGCATACGTTAAAACGTGCATGCCTTGTTGAGAACGTAAGCAACATTCCTTGTAGATGATGGTGGTCTGAGCATTCATGCTCCTGCAGTCTGAGTCAAAAGATTAGTGATGTCCTTGCTGTAACGCTAGCATTTTCTCCACTGCACCTTGTTTATGGCAACATAAACATTCCTTTCAATGCAGCAGGATGAAAAAGAATCTATACATCCAGAGTTAAGTAATATCTCGAGAGACCAAACTTGCTGCAAAATGGGCATGTCCTAGCTGTGGTGGTGGGAGGACAGGTGCTTAGCAGCTTGGACAGCAGACAGTTTGTGTGTGTATATATTAAGCGCTATAGCACCAGGTGAGATAAGCTTTTCTTATGACTTTAGTTTCTCTGGTGCTACATTTAATATTTGTCTGGGGCTAAACTGCCTCTCTGTGGTGCTACAGTTTCCCCAAGAGGATGTTCTGAAACATGGGACAAGGAAAAATCTATTTTGGTTATTAATATTTATACACAAGATAGCAAAAAATAATACTTGTTGAGAAGGTGCTATTTTTTTCTTTCTTTCAATCTCTGCATAAATTAAGACAAAACAAGTAAGCCAGCCCAGAACTTTATAAAAGTAGTTTTCCTTGGGGCAGTTCTCTTTCTTTTGACAGTTTGGGGCTTGGGAAGCAGCGTTCACTGAGGCGGCAAAGACACACCAGCTCTTTTCACTGCAGTGTACATGTCAAAGTCTGCTAGTGCAGAACCTCCTACAGCTCCGGAGCTGGGTGTTCCCCTGGATGGTGATTTAAGCAATCTGAAATCCTGTGAACCAGGGAAGAGAACTGGGTCTGGACTAATCAATAGACTAGGGGATAACATGAGAACTTGTCCTTAGAACTCAAAGGGCTTTTTTCAGTCTAGTACTGAGCACTTTTTTTCTTGCAGCCGAAACTACCTGTCAGATTTAGGATACCTTCCAGATGTTATTTACAGTAATTATTATGCACATTTTTTTTAGAAACATTTTTCCCAGCTTCAGATATTTGCACCAGAAAATTGACCCTCTCGTGTCAGGGGGAAATTTTCAAAGGCGTGAAGGAATGTTATGAACCCAATTTCCAAAGGAAATTTGGCTCCTTGTCTTTTAAAACTACTTCCTAACCCTCACCCAGCCAAGGAACAAGCTGAGCGGCCACTATGTCCCAGTCAAACCTTGCATTTTTCACTACCGCAGGAGAAATGTTTCTAAGCAATCTAAAAGCTAAATTCTCCCTTTATCAAATATTCACCGATGTGTTTTGGGCCCCTGCACACATATTCATGGGTATTATTGATCCAAGTCAATTCACAAACAGCAGAAAGGGCTATGCTGAAAGAGCAAATTGTTCCTAATGAATAACCTTGCCCTACTTTATATTATGTGCAGTGTTGGGAGGGATCATGTAGCTAAGTGTAGTTTGTCTATTGATAGAGTTTGGATGGTCTCAGAACCACAGGGACCGATAAAACATTTTCCTACCATTTCTGGCCTGATGCTCGGTAATACTCGGCATCCTGTACTCCTTCCCGGCTCAGTCTCCTACTGAAATAAGTAAGAATCCTTCTAGCGAAAGGAGGAGCCTCGGCTGATTTCAGCGGTGTTGCAAGTGCTGGATTAGTGACTGCTGCATCGGGCGTAGTCTTTAAAAATAGACCTTTCTGCAAATGACTCAAACGAGGAGGTGAAATTGGGTGTACGGTAGTGCACAAGTCAAATTTGAACAGAAAATAATTGATCAGGAAGACTGGGTGCGTCACTTCGCTATGGAGGGCACGCAGCCCACAGAGGCCTTCCCTCCACCCCTCCTCAACCTCCCCGCACCCCACGCCTGCTCCCCACCTACACAGAGGCAGCCTGGCGACAACCCATCCGGCGCAGGAGCTGGGCTCACATTTCTCAGTGCAAGAGAGAGGGCTCTCCCACATGTCCCTCGCCTTTAACAATTATTAGCTCCTGAGTTCTGAATGTTTAATTAACTTCTCACCCCGAATATGCACAATTCCATTTTCCCCTGCATCTTCTGGGCGAGCAGTTTGCGCTGCCGTTGGTTTTCCTGCTACGCTGGCTGTTTCGTCTGCAGCCTTGAGACTCCTTGTAGCATTTTTCCCAAAGAGGCAATTCCCCTGAAACGTTACAGCACAGCAAGGGTGAAGGAAAGAAAGTTCTGTCCTTACCATTGCGTCCGCACCTCGGGAAAGCCCCTTGAAGCAGTGACCAACCTTGGTAGCAAAGTGTGATTGGCTGATCTCCCTCAGTCCTACCCCACCGTAGACAGGCTTTTCTGTTCAAAACCCCGAAACCCCAGAACTCCCAGGGGAGCCGTCTCCTCCTTGGTGGTTCCCAGCATTCAGCAAAAATGTTAAAGCTACGTTATTCTCATGAAACACCAACCAAATCTATGGTGTTTCCCAAGTGTGAACAAGAGCAGGTCCAGTACACCAAATCCTGCTTTAATCCTGATTTGCTTCTGTTTTCTAGTTCTAAATTGGATGTTTAGTGTGAGCCATGGGTTAAGTTTTGGAGACTTTCATCTGTTCATCGCTGGGTCAAGCAAGCTTTGCTAGAGAAACAGCTTACCAGCACTTTATAGCCAGCATTCACTGTACATAAATCGAATTACTTCTTAGAGGGTATGTATTTGTCAAAGCCTTACATTTTCTGGTACAATTGCTATTCTTGAATGCCTCCATTTTTTGACAAGGGGTGTTTTTATCCTTTTTAAAATACCTGATTTAACCCTGGTTGATGTTTGTATTGGAAAAGAAAGCATGCTGTATACTCCCCTAGTGCTGTTCTTACTGTATTGCAGCAGCTGTGTGAGATGGTGGGGGGGTTCTGTACCGTACTAATGGGTAGGAAACCAGCACAGTTCCTCTCTCTCTTGCTTCTCTTTTTTTTTAACAGCAGCCAAGAAGTCATTGATTTTGATTAGCTTCGCAGTTGCGCCTCCGTGAAGACTGGGGAGTGCTCTCTAAATGAAAAAAAAAAAAGACCTCATCTTAGGTTTCAGCAGACGGTGCGTGTGCAAGCCAGAGGAGGAGGTTATGAGATCATAGTCTATATAGAACGCCGCATAATGTGGCTGTGAGGAAAGTCTTTATTAATTTTTAAAGCAGCACTCCACCAAGATAGCTCCCATCACATATTGGAACTTCATATTTCAAGTTAAAAAAGCAGTCTAGTGTGGACTACCAATCAGCTTTTCTCCCCCTGCCTGTTAAGTCCTTTGGCCAAATTAATTCTAGGAATTCACTGCTACAGCTGGGTTACACCTGGGACAGGATTGAGCCTGTTAATTCCAGATTCCTTCCTCTTCTATCTTAGAATTATTTTCAGTAAGTAAAAAAATACAGAATGGGACCAGGCCTCCTGTCATACACTTTCATGTGCCCAGGAGAGGCATCACCCAGTAAAAACATACAGCAAATCACCCAAATCGATGAGTTGTCAGTGGTGAGGAATGAGAAACCCATCATACTTCTGTTTTAGAGCATGTAGGCATGCAGAAATTACCCTAATTTAGCTAAGCCCGTTACTGAAGCAATGTACTTAAATCGGTAATGCTTGTTAAATCAGTTTAATCTGATTTGTGAATTTGCTTTGTTTCTAGATCATGCTAAAATTCTAAGGGTCTTAAATCCACTGCGAAAGCAGAAACAGCACCTTCTAATGAAATTGGTTACAAACCCATTTGGTTAAACCGGTGCAGTTTCTGTCTCCATATACACCTTGGAATCGGGCACTTTTCCCTGCTGCCACCGCCGTTGTCCTCGTAGGCTGAGCGGGCAGCGGAGCAGGCGGCAAGGGAGAATGGGGGAGCAAAACTGAAGATCCTTCCCTTCTAAAAAACTGCACTGCTATGTACAAAATGGTTCACGATGAGGACAGACTAGCACATCTACCTTAATGTTTAATTTTAATTTTCCTACAAATGGTTTTAAAACATCTGTCCATGATCTTAACAGAAGTCTGAGGTATGTAACAAACCACCTGTGGCTCCACATTAAATCCTGGACCGACATTTTTATTTCGTCCATGTCGAAACCTCCTGGCTATATTCTACCTCCAAAGCAGGTGAACAAGATCTTCACAACTTTTCTTAGAGCAAATGTGCTTACAGGAAATTTGATTTTGAATCCAAGCTTCAAAATCAGCCTCATTCTTGCATAACCCTTTGCAAGGCACTGTTGTTGTGTACTTGCTGTATGCTGAACTAAACTTGCTGATCTCGGTACGACAGGTTAGGAGACGCTGGCCACGTTAATTCAACATCCAGAAGCCTAGGGAAGTCTAAATAACGTGGGACTTGGTCCTCCTTAGGAAAACGCTAGTACCTCAGCTAGTCTGAACGGAGCGGAGGAATCCTCACATGCCGCTCCCGCCTCAATCTTCTAACTGTCCTGTCTGAACGCGCACGCCCTTTTCATTCAGAAGGCTGTCTTTGCTCACAGCACAGGTAGATCCAGCACATTGCCAGCAAAAGACACTCCCGTGCTTCTTCCCTCTGCCCATGCCACTGGCTTGAATCACGCGCCATCTGCACAAGCAGGATCTCCGTCAGCACATACCCCAAACGCACTCCCGCCCGCGGGTCTTCCAAACAACAGCTCTGCTCTTAGCAGTTGTGGGTTGGAGCTGACTGCTCCAGCCAAAGCTGCAGAATTTCCATTCCTCATCTGCAAGAGAAATTTTAAAACCACAAAATACAAAACAGGTGAATATTTTTTTTTCTGACTATTTATTTGAATACAAGAGTGAATTTTCATGTAACTCCGGTCAGACTTCTTCCGCATTCACTCTGCATGAATACTTGAATTTCAGAAGTTTTTTAATATTTACAGGCAGTGAGTTTGGAGCTTGACAAATATTCACAGAAAGCATCTGGGTATTGAACTGCCATTATTAGTTACATCCATTATTAGTTACAGATGCTATCTAAGTAGAGAGCAAAACCAGCTACAATGGGATTTCGTTTTCATGGGTATTCACAGCATAACCTTTCCAACCAATTTGAAGACCACAATTTATCACAAGAAAAAATCTCCCCATCACCTTTAGTCCTTTAGGACATTTGTGAATTTTCCAGTCTGCTCCCAGGTGCATTGCTAACAGAATAAAATGGGTGACATGCGGTGAATACACAGTTCCTTGCACATTACCGATTTAGTACTATTTGGATGTAAACTCTTGCAGAGTCACTGTGCAAGTTTCCACCCTCACCAAAGCAAGAGCAAAGCCTATGCTCACTGCTGATACGAGTTCATGAAGGCTCCTGTTTATGGTTGGATGTGGCTTCTCTCTTTTGTAAAAGGAATTTCATATTGCTGAGACTCTTTGTACATATTTATAATGACTTTATTAAAAAAAAGAAAAATAACTGTTCAATGGCAAAACAAGGCTCCAGTTTTTATTTCCTCTCTGAAATTTGAGAGAATTTCTTTCCACAACCCTAACTGCTTTCCCACGGAAATCAACCCAAGTTTCTCATCAGTTGTCCTTAGAACTGAAGTTTCCCCTGGATATTTTCTGGTTCTAGGAGAGGGTAGAATCGTCCTGCCTCACAAAACCATCACCATAACCTACCCGAGGAGGGAGGGTTGGACAGACGGCTAACAGCACAGAGCTGTTTCTTCCACAGCGTCCAGCCCAGGAGACTAGCGACTGAAGGATACTGGTTTAATCTAACAGCTATGTAATAGTGGCCTGCAGTAAATTCTTTAATCTTGCAGGAATTAAGCTGATCTTTGTTATGCTTCCGGTAGAATAAATACCCACAACATAAAATTTCACCTTCTGTTTAGCACTAATTAATTTTAACGGAGAAGTGGAGCGCTGGATGGCCCTACAAGTCTCAGGCACCCTCTCAGACACGGGCTCTTCCCATAACGAAGGCCTCACGTACAGGTCGCGATGCTGCATTTTGTCACCGAGGTATCTGAGCAGCAACAGAAGCCTGTCTCAAAGGTTACCCGAACAACAGCTTTCCTGGATTTCTCTTGAGACAAAGGAGAACTGCAACGGGTTACCTGCGCACGGGTGTCGGATACCACTGAGGCACATCCCCAGAGGAGCCTGTGCAGGGACCAGAACGCTGCCTTATAGTGAGGGAAAGCAAAAATCAAGAAGGGATGACTGAGATGAAGCAAAAGAAAAATTAATCATTAGAAATTCTTTAGAAAATTATGATGCTGATGCAGGGATTCTTACATAGGTACCAAAAACATCCGAGGTAGACGGCAATTCTTCCACTGTGTGCTGGTATGAAGTCTTACTGTGTGATCTGCCTGAGTCCTTGGGCTGTAGCAATGTGTTTCAAGTATATGACGATGATAGTCCCCTCTTCCTTACACTGACAACCGGGAAACCTCATTCAATAAAGAAAAAAAAAAAAGAAAAAGGACTACAAGAATGGCAAAAATCATCCCCCGTACTTTCCCTGTGATTGCCTTATCATCAAATTAAAAAAAATCATTTTCAAATGGTGTACCAAATGGTGTCTGTGGTGTTAGGCTCATATTGGCCTTTTCATACACTTCTCCAAAGACATTTTCCAGGAGCATTTAGAAAAAAAGTCAGAATTAGAAGTGGCTTTTCCAACATTTTGAAAGCAGATACCACCAACCCCTTGATTAACTGGCACTGCACTGAAAACTGAGGCTGAAACCTTTCATAAACCGCCTGCCCACAGAATCAGTAATCTTCCCTCTTCCTGGTGAATACACCAGGCTATTGCACATACCAACATTTTTATGCCCACTGATAACTTTGCTTCCTTCCTTACTGAACTCTCTCCCCCATCCCCAGAAGGCTACTCCCATTGGAGACAGCCATTGGATTCCTTGGCTTAGCTCTCCACTTCCACGGGATCCATTTGACCAGAATCAAATCACTTTGTTTTGGAAAGTAAAGCTTTTCCTCTTCTTCTTCCCTGTAACTCTCAAGCCAGTTTTGGACCACTATCTTCCCTGCTCAGGCTCTGCCTCTCATCATTTCTCTTCTAGCCATGCTTAACTATTATTTCCAAAGAAATGTTGAGCCTTAATCCTGTTACCAATAGCTCCTGTTTGCTTTAATTCTTCTCCCTGTGGAGTTTCCCAGCAGGAGAGGAAGGCGGCAGCCAGTACACACACATAGGCTCATTTCCCCCAGGTAGAGTTCTTCCTGATTATCCACTCAAGTGGGATTATAACCTTACGGCTATTTCCATAGTAATGAGCATGGAAGATGCCACAATCGCCTAATGAGGCACCTTCTCTGGGTGTGCAGCAAAAAGCAGAGGTTTAGTGAAAGAGAAAGGTCCAGCGAACAAACAGCAACTCCATTTGCATGCAAGTGCCACTGCAGCACCCCCAGATGCTTTATATTGCTGCAGAGATGGAAAATGCAGCAATATAAAGTATGTTAATTCGCCTGTTAACAGTACAAGGTACGTCCTTGAAGAGCTTTTTCTGAAGCAGAGGTGTTACAATCAAGTCTCCACCATCACAGGTGCATTATCCAGCTTGTGTATAAACCAGGCTGGCTCCTGAAGCAATGCAGCTGCTTCTGTATAATTCTGCCCTCAAGCTCATAAATCTCACTAAACGGAGTCTCTCCAGGGGGCCCTGTATCCTGATGCCCCAGCATTTCTGGTATCAACAGTGCTGTATGGGTTCGGTGCTGCGTTGAGCACATTTTTTTCTGGTTTTGGACCCAGGCAGGTTCTGGATGCTGGTTTTATAGCCAGTAAGCCTCACCTCAAGTGGCTGTGCTGAGGAACATATTGCAGATACACTTGAATCTGGGAGATGCTCTTGGTCAGGACCTCAACTTTTCACCCAGTCAAATCAAACTTGACTTTAATCCCTCCTTGCCTCCCACTGCTCTCTCCATATGCTGGGAAATCAGGAAGTCTGATCATGAAAATTAAAGAGGTAAAACTCCCAAGAAAAGCAAGTGTCATTTCCAGCTTCACTAGCATGGTCTTTCCCAAGTTCCTTGAGATTTTATGAAGACGGCAACATGTGCAATTTGTGGAATCAATTGCAAAAACATGGCTGCTGGGAAACGACGTTTCTCCAACCCCAGATAAATTCTGGGCAGGCGGTTCTGAAGCAGTGTTTTGGAAGAGTTCTCAAAGGTAGTATAACAGCAAGAGTGTAATACTATGAAGTTACAGATTCAGGGAAGCTAGGGCCATTTAACATGAAAAAACTCACCAGTGGTCTGAGCCGGAGGAGGACAGCTTTCTTCCAGTATACCAGGTTATACACATGCAATTCACAGTACGCTTTCCTTATACATGCAATATTTAGCTATACTAAAAGGACAGAAGCAAAGGAAACATCCCAGGCAGTTTATAACCAAGAAAAAATTGTGGCTGTAGTTTAACCATGGAGTTTGCCATAACATAAAACACATCTTTCTTGCCTTTGAGGATAAAATTTCTGTCTAGTAACAATTGTTGTTCTATTGGCTCCTTGAGAAACAGAGCTGGAAGAAAGACTAAAGACAACAAATCCACAGGCAACTATATAGGGGCACGGGATCACCAGATTTTCCAGCTTTTTCTTCTCTCCGCATGTATTATCCCATTTGTCAGTACATATTGGTTTTAATACACCTGGAAATGAGCAGAGGTGGTGCCATCTTTCCAGCAACGCAGGGTTTCTACTGTGACAGAACGACAAAGGGGACAGGTCTTCTCTCTGTCAAACCAGAGGCAGAGGCATTCTTCACAAAACACGTGCTGTGGAGACAAAATGGGCATCATCACGACGAGGGCAGGAGGTCCAGACTTGTCACTACGTCTGCACACTCAATAGGACTCAGGTTCAAGTGGACAGAGCAGCTGACTAGCAGTACTCATGTGATATGAAAAATAAATCCCAGCATTACTAGTGCATCAGTTTGCCAAAGCTAATGATCTATTACTCTGTTTCTTAATATAGCAATAGAAAGAAACGTTAAAAAGACCTACAGCGCTTGGGCTAACAAAGTAGTTCAGAGAGTTTTCTCGACCCTGTTTCCATCCTCAATTCCTGTGGTTATTTTACAGGTCTTTACTTAGCTCAAACAACCCCCTTTCTTCCCCTTATTCCTTACTGCATTTGCTTTTTTCCTGCTTATGCCACCCAGTTCTAGCCAGCAGCTTCACAGCGCCAGTTTCGGTCCTCTATAAATGTCAGCTTTCACCCCTTACCTTCTCCTCTCATTTCTACACTCAGCCACAAGAGGATTCTCCCTCCAGCCTGCCTTGGGTGCTAACAGAGATCAGGAGCAACAGCTGTCCAGCACAGAACCCCGTCTAGCCCCAGACTGGAAGAACGGGAAGAGGGGGAATGGGTCAAGAAGGGAGTATTAGAAGCCGTAAGAAGCCGAGACCTCCTCGTGGAGGCAGCAGAAATATTACTCATCAAAATCTTGACTCCAATAAGCACGTACAAAGATAGCTTCTCTGGTTTCTACAGCTCGATAACATCTGCGCAGATATTCACAGGAATAGTAAGAGGCATGTTTGATGCACAAGTGACCTACTTGCTTTAATTTGATAACCCTGTTACAAAGCATGGGAATGTTAAAGCTCTTCAAAGAAAGGCTCTTGAACTTTATTTTGATATCACAAGAGAGCATATATCCCACCAATTCCATTCCCACAAATGGCTGAATCATTCTGCCTAAGGTTTTCCTGCATGCACCCACACATCAGCCAGAGACAGCCTGCAGGATGCAGGATTTCGACTTCAACAGACAAAGCTTGACCAAGTTTTGGTCAAGCAACTGAAGAGAAAATCTTGTGGAAGTATCACGACGAGGCAATGCCTTCAGCTGGTCTCTGAGATATTAAGAGCCCATGGCAGTGTGGTGTGTTCGAAGGGTTTTATCAGCACCCGATTCGGACTGCTGCATCACTCAGAGCATGCCATTCTTAAGCTTTAGGTTTTGTCAGTGTTTACCAAATCAGAAGCAGGACAATTCCCAGGTGCTGGCAGCGGTGACCAACTTCTATGTGCAGGACTAATTTTATTCCTGGCCAGGTGTTCAGACTCCAGACCATGATTACATGGTGCTGCACCAGTCTTCATGCATCCTACCAGGCTCATTCTGGATCTATGCCCCTCTCATAGCACTTGCTCGTAATTCGGTTGGCCTGTTGACTAGCCAGTCTCCCCAGGGGTCAGATAAAAATGTCTTGCATTCTAGATCCAAGGCTGGACTGCCAACTGGCAGTCCCTGGACTACAAGGCTGGTCTTTTCCATCTGAATAGCTATGATCATCCCCTAAAGAGTGGCTCAGCGATCATGAATCACTGGCTATCTGGAAGAGGGCAATTAACATCCACTGAGACCTAGATCAAGACGCAACAAATGATTTTGGAAGTACCTAGGCTAACTGTGTCTCTCCCCAGCTGCAGGAGTTAATCAAATGAGTGCCAACAGGGGAACCTGACGTGGGACGCTCGGGGTCTTACCTGGCACATAAGGATCAAAGGTTCCCTGAATTCTGCTTGGCAAATGGCACAGATGTCACCTGCCTCACTGCACTGCTGGCTGGTAGCACGAACTCCATAGGTCTGTTAGGGAGAGGTGGAAAAAAATCCCAATGTCAAAGGTTTGAAGTTAATCTGGTTTGTGGTTAAGCATATATATATAGACACTGTTTTTCACACCCAGATTCTCTGCATGACCTAGGAAGGACACCAGTGTTATGTCACTGTGTATGGGGAAGGGAGATTTGGGGAGCAGCACATGGAACACAGGGAGTCTGGAGCTCTGTATTCTCTGTTTTGTTTTCCCCTCGAGCTGACTCCATCTTTTAGTGCCTCCACTTGTGGAGCAATGATAATGAAATTTAATGAGCTCAACAGGGAGCTGAAAGGATTAATTCAGCATCATTTGCAGAGGTGTTTAGATAGTGGGAGGTATTATTATTAGCACGTTAGACAATAGAAGAAAGAATAACATCAGCAGCACCCACAGGCTTCCCACTTTTCTTTTTAAATATGTGGAAGGTAAATGTTGCTTCTCCTATTGTAGCAGTAATAGGGGAAATGGAAACATGCTGAGGAAAAATGACCAGCCCAAGCCCACAGAATAAACAAGGCAAGCTCTAACAAACTTCTATGCAGTTATGTTCCTTTCCTCTACAGTCTTTGATTTTACCATTTTAAAATTTAAGTCACAGTATTTCACTGCAACAGATCTAAATATCAGTACTGTATAATGCGATGCCTGGGATAATTTCTGTGCACTGCAGGATCTCTTTTAATGTAGCTGCACATCAGGAGCTGCATGCTTCTATTTACAGTCTTTCTCACACTCTTGCACTACCAAGTTTTGTCAGCTTCTTGCAGTTTTGGCCTCAGTGGATTAATCCATATGACACAGGCCTTCCAATTAGCCAAAACAGGCCAGACCAGCAACAATCTCTTACCGTAGCTGGGACAAGGCAAATATGAGAAAAGGTTCCTAATACCCCTCGCAAGAGATACCAGCTTACCCAGCCATGGAACAACAAATTATTTTATTCTATGAGCCTGATACACTGAGCAATTTTCAACTCCATCATTCAACAGTAGCAAGGTTCCACCTATGAAACTGGTCTACTATGTACAACTACTTACCTGTGGGGTGCAAAGGACCTTCAGTGCCTTCCGGACACTTCCCACACGGCCACAGATGTCAAAAGACTGCAGTAAAGACATTGCATTTTAGATACTTGCCACAAAACGTGTGTGTGTGTGCATGTGCGTGCGTGTATACCATCCAGAAACTCAGGGAACGTGTGACACAGTTCCTCCAAATGGATACTCGGAGGGAGCAAAAATCTTAAGTAACAATGATGCCAAAAAAGATTTCATGGTGATGACGAAATACGTAATAAACGTGAATTGACAGTGTGGAAGGGTAGCCAAAAAAGCTCTGATAACAGTGGGCTGAAAATCAGGGACTTTACAGGACAGAAGGAGGAGCAGACATTAGGGGGTTGTGGTATGGTAGACTGCTGAGCCCACTAGGTGGGGAAGGGCTAAAATGGACCCGTTTTAGTACCTGAAAAGCCCAGAAGGGAGGTTAGAAAACCCTTTTTCTGCGGCTAGCTTGAGAAAGAGGGAAGGAAGGGCAGTCTTTTCACATGGAAGAAGCAGAAAACGGCTTTCCTCAGCCTCTGGGGAAAAGGGGGATTTTCAGGGCTGTGCAGCTCTGCCACACAGCTCGACACTTCAGGGCCCAGATGATATTATGAAAGAAGGAGTGGGAATTGCCTGTCCTGCTGCAGAGAGTAATTCAGTGGACTGCAGTGATGAAATGCTACCAAGAGAAGAATGGCCTGAGGAACGAGAAGCAGGACTGAGGCTGAGTTGCTCCCATCTGCCCTAAAGAGTGAGAAACTTCAAATGCCAGGAAGGGAGTGAGTTTCCAGCACCTTGGTACTTTGCAGACGTTCAAAGATGGCCAACAGCAGGGGCAACACCAGGTTCTTTTCTCCCCCCCTTCCTCCATTTCCCAGCAAACATGATGTAACTGCATCTGGAGAGCAATGCTCACTCTGGGCTCCTCATTAAAGACTAAAAGCAGTTCAGAGAAGGGCAGAAAACGAGCCTGCAGAAAAGGATTTCTGAAAAGAGACTGAAAGACATAAATATTTACAGCTTGGTTGAGCAGTATAAAAGTGGGGGGAAAAGGTGATAAAGTGCCTACAAATATCAAGGGGCTGAACACACAAAGGCATGGTAGTACTAATAAAAGGGAAGACAGTTTGAAAAATTTAATCTGGTAGGCCACCTTCATCCTCCCTACCTGTCAGGACACGGGGAGAAAGACACTATGAACTAGACAAGATATGAAGAAATGATTGTGCAAAGAACAGTCCTGCATTAGTTGGGAGAAGGGCCAGATGACATAACAGACCTTTCCATTCCTCACCTGAGTGAGGGTAAGGGGAGATGTGATGGAGAGTATGCGGAGCGAGTGGACTAGCAGTTTGTACCAGCAGGCACCAGAATGCCTGGATTTGGTTTTCTATTTTTTTTTGGTTAGCATGATTAAGTGGGCTCACTGCAGGGAATGCCAATGAGATCATCGTGCAATAGATGTGGAATCAAATGAAGGCACCAATAATACTTCCAGTCAGCATGTAAAAAGGCTCCCAGGGTCCTACCAGTAATGCTTTCAGTCAGCAACTAGCACGTGAGGCTACCGACTGCTACAGACTTTTTATCCTCTAATAAGGATAGGGATCAGCTCCTTTCCACAGCCCAATTCACAGCTTTTTGTGGTTGCTTTGCTTATAGCATGACTTCTAATGCCTTTCCTCTGGCTCCGGTGTCTCCTCTTCTCCCAGTCCATTTCCCCGCTTCCATTTTTTTTCCTCTGGAGTTTCCTGTACCCCCAAAAGACACGTGTTTCAGTAATCTCTTTAACACCCATTTATCACCCCGTGCACTGAAGTCTATGTTGCAACTGTCATCTTTCTAGCAACAGGACTGCAACAATTGGGTTCAACTCAACAATTCCGTGAGTGCTTCTGTTTGGGATAGGGAAAAAATAAGACCCGGATGCCCTTACTGGTGATTTCTTCACCAAAATCAGGGGTTCATGTTTACACAGTCCAGACAGAGGCACCAAGACAGCTCCCATCAGCTGCACTATATACAACCTTCTGAGAGTCAAGCCTGCCCTTTGTGTAGGGGAAGGGGATGCAGCCCTAGCTGAGCCCTGGATTTTTGCCAGGAGCACAGAAGGTCTGAGTGCCAAATTGGCTTCTGTGGTTTTTTAATGTGGTTTGTGGCTTTGCTAATGTGGACTCCTTTGGGTATATTTTCAGTGTCTCAGGCAAGGAATTAGACCTGCAACTCTTGTGATTGTAAATGGGATGCACGCACCTATGATTTCATGATCTGTATTGGAAGAATGTGCTCTCCCTTTTCTTTCACTTCCAAGCAAAGTCTCCAGCGTGCAGTGGTCTAATCCTAACCTGCACACATCTGTAGTACTAAGTAGCTGCCACACAATGACCTGGGACATGTTCCTGGACCTATCACCCTTCAGCTGGCCTATTCATCCATCTACACCTCTGATGAACTAGATGAATTAAAGGAAGAAACATGTACTTTAAAGGCACAGGCTGTAGCTAAGACACTTTCACACAAATGCGCCCCACAGTCCTGGTCCTAAATTATAGTCAAGGCCAGTAAACAGCTGGCCTTCTCTCCTCATGGAGCTTCTAAACAACAGGTCAGCAGAACTTTTCAAAATGAGGTTGCTTTTCCAATCCAGGTTATCATAACACTACTTAAAAAGGCTTCATAGTAAAGAAACTTCAAGTTAGCCCATAAAGAACTGCTTGCACCTATGTGTCAGGACCCTGAGTGCATTAATAGGCCTTCATGGCCCTGATAAGCCTCACCTGGGGTCTACACCCACAATCCCAGACCCATAGGCCCTGGAGCTCTATTTAAGCTCAGCCCTGAAGGCTTTTGTCCATGTTTGAGCTGTGCTGTGTGAGTGCTAGTTTCTAGCTCAGCCATAGCCATGCCTGTGCCTAGCTACAAATCCCACTGATCTGGACACCCCAGCACATGGAGTGACTTCTCTCCTTGAGCTTGTCTCATCGCTATAGCTATGTGCTGCAACTGTTTGACTGTGTGACCCTGGCTGCCTTTGCCAGATCTGATCCTGACCTGTGGATTGATGTTCTGGCTTTATCTTGGACCTGCCTCACCACATGAATGTCTGGACTCTTGGAACCTGGCTACTGCTTCCAGGACTGCCCTACTTGCTTTGTTTGGGTGCTGTGGGCTCAGCCCTGGCTTGTGAGACCCTCGCCCTGCCAGCTGTGTTTTTGTGCTTGGCTCTCCTTCCTCTGAGGAGCAGATGGCCCCCACCGCTTCTTCACACTATGAGGACTTCTCCAGATGTAAGAAATGGTATGTAGAACTGCAGGTAAGCAACTATTTTCCAGGTGTTGTATAACTTTGGCAAGAAGGGATACCAGAAAGTCCATGTACAATCTGTGCTTGTAACTGTGATCTGTATACCTGACCTCACAAGCCAGAAGGGCATGAAAGGGTTGGATACCATTGTCTAGAGCAGAGCCAGACAATGACATCTCTGAAATGGGCAATAATCCTCTCCCACAGCACAGAGTAAAGAGCAGGAAACATAAAGCTGAGAGAATGGATGGGTGTCAGGGAGGAACTACACTGGTCTCATGTGCCTTCTATTCTGGCATGTTTGCCCTGTTTCTGGCTTAGATCACAAGACCTGCTGTGACCAAGCCATGTCACTTCCCATGACCTCCTCTGTCTGTCTTGTCTACAAAAACTGTAAACTCCTTGACAGCAGGAGTTGCATTGCTGCATTCCTACACAACGTGCAGCTGCAACTGAAGCCATGTCTCATGTAAGAACTATAGTATGACTTCATATTGCTCAGCAATCTGTTAGCCCCTTTGAGCTGTTTTCAGCTCGGATATAGTCTCTCTTCTGTTCTTCAGTCTGCTTCTGCAAAGCCATAGCCCCTTTCTCCTAGGCAGAGACAAGCATCAGAGCTCTAGCAAGCTTGGTTCATTTGGTCTTTCTCAGAGGGATGGATAACACAGGTATATCGCTTGCTTCAGCTACTGCTCTGCCCCTGGGCAGGGTTCAATACACACAATTAGAAATACAACTATTTCTAGACCTCAGACTTGGGACTCTTCTGAGTAAGAAAGTCACACCCATTCATTTACAATTGTACAGGCAGACTTTGTCCTCTTAACCTTCTTATTTCTGAGGAAACATTACTCTTCTCCATCAGTGAGATCCTGGACTTGTATCAGTCAGACCAGGACCTAGAATGGGGCCAGAACTACCTGTTTTATCTAGGCAGGACTTGTATGTCCTTCACTCCCCCTGCTGCATTCAGTACTGTGAGTGACAGAGTACCTACCCTGCCTTGAAAGACATAGGAAGGCCTAGAGAGAAACACTTAACTGTTTGCAACCTTTCTTTCAGCATTGCATCTAGAAGTCTGGAGACAGCTAGCCTGCCTTCCAGTCCCCCAAGACTCCCCTCCCGTTCTCCTCTAGCCCTTATAGAAAGGTATTAGAAAGCAGCAATGACTTCATCAGCTTGATGCAACACTACATGAGCAGTCACAGATCGCCAGTGCCCACATACTGGGGAAGCAAAATGCTTTTGGCAACTAAAGCACATGGTGTCCCCAGCTGCTGCAGCTTCCTTTCCTGGGTAGTGATAGCAACAATCAAAAGGTGTGTTTGTTCCCTACAGCTGTGCTTCTCTGCTTTTGCTACAGCTCCCGTAGAGGCTATTAATAAGGTGGTACTCGCCTTGCAGAGGCTATACAGGATGATCAGGATCCCACCTAGGAAGTAGCTACTGGACGGATCATCTCCCATGATGTATTTATACCATAGCTGGATGGGGACAAGTGAGCGGAACAGCTGGCTCAGCTCCTCAATAACCAGATAAAACTTTCCCTGTAAAACAAGCAAGTGATACATGATTACTATCAGGAAATCAAAAGAAGAGCACTGAGGTGCAGGGCTTGAAGCTTATCAGACTTGTGTTCACTGTCCACCTACGCGCTCTGTTAAGTGGTGCAAAGCCCAGTGTTCATGGGATGCAGCTTTCTTCTGCAGCCATTTAACTCTGTGCTTAGAAAGGATAACGATCACTTCATTGTTTCTTGGTGTTGCTCTTGCTCTGTCACCTATCCAGCTATTGTTCTACACTTTTGAATTCTAAAACTTTTAGAGGAGGTTATGGATATACACTGTATTGCGTACCTGTGCAATGCTACAGAACACCAGCAGCAGAGGTTAAGACTTACAGGGGTTAATATGATGTAAATTATAGAAACTATTAATGAGAAGGAATGCAAGGTAGGTCTCTTTGATCTCATACCCCTTCTGAAGGTATAGGGATTTAAATGTAAGGTGACATCAGTCATCTTGGCAACTTTCTAGATCATCACAAAGAAGCAAATTAACTATCTATTTGCCACCATCCTTCCTCTTTCACTCAGGTATGTGTTGGCTCTTGTACAGTATACAGATAAAAAGACTGGCTCTGGAAAAAAAACCCTCAAGGCATTTTAAACTCAGAGATACTAAACCTTCCTGGGGACCTTAAGGAAGAAAAGGGGAGGAGGGGGAAAGCATGCTGGTTGAAACAGTTCTCTCAAAAGAGACTCAAAGAATGGGCAACATTCGTTGTAAGCCTTCACCAAAGCTGTCCTTGCCATTCTGGTGTTTATTCCAGTTAGAGCCTGCCTTCCTTGAAGGACACCCGCAAGGTAACAAACTCCCTCCTGGCTTACTGCAACCCTGAGGTGTGACAACTCAAATAGATTTTTCTTACCACGTAATTTCTATTTTAAAGTACCTAAGACTAGGGCTAAGAAGCTGGCTAAATAAGGCTATCTAAGTTAGGGCCTCCCAGTCTTAAGGAGGACCTGTTTAAAAGGGAAAACTGGTGACAGGGCACTAGGTCAAGGCAATCTGTGAGCCCACAACTGTGCTTAGTCTGCAATGGCATTGTCTGTACTGAAAGATTTGCTTTTGATATGTCAAAATTATCTTATTTGATAAGATCATGGAGAAGGGGAAATTCCCCTGGAATTTTGCTGTGTTGTCCCAGTTAGCTTTGTCATCAGTGATGTCACCAGGTCAATCATTAATTGGTGAGATTTGGAGTGGGGATTAAGTCCTCTGCAGTCCATGAGGCTAGCAGCAGCTAGCGCCCTTCCCTAGGGTCTCGGAGATGAGATCACTCGGTAGGCCATCCTGCTGTACTGAACAAATCGAATCCTTCAGAGAGCTCTGGCATTCTCATGATCTCATATCCCCCCTGGGACAAGGAGTGAGGTCACACCAGCGGTTGCTAACAGACCTGGGCTGCTTTCTTCCTCCCCACCCCCCCATCCCCTCCTCCTCCTTGTTAATCCCAGGTGGCATCACATAGCAAAAATGTAACAGCAACAATCTGGGGTCCTAAATGCAAGCAATTTATTAAATTAACACAGAGGTCTCTATCCAGCCTCATGCTTCGAGACAATCATCGTTTATTTCGGGAGCCCCTGTGACAGAGGGTCACAGTCTGCTAATGACTACGCTGTCACTTCCTTCCCTTCACACAGGCAGCTCTCCGCCTCCCCCTCCTCAGCCAGCTCTGCTGAAAGCTATCGGCAAGCTCAAGGCAGCAAACTGTTTGCTTTCTCTGACTTGTTCCTCCCACCAGGCTCACACTCGTCATCTTCTATTTAGCCTCGCTTCACCAGCCTGGGCTGGGACAGGTCACTGCTTACTTTCTCATTGCGTCAGATGGAACTTCTGGATCCAGCACTTGAGGCATCGAAGCTGAAATGCTAAAATACTACAGCCCACAGCAAGATGTAAAAAAAGGGTCACGGGCAGTCCTAGAGGTCCAGACTTGCAGAATTGCAAGTGGCAGAGTGTGGCTCTAAAATGAACATGCAGCGAGTGACAAATTTCAATTTTCTAACCACGAGGTCTCCACCCTTTACAAAGATTTCATCATGCCTTTAATGCCAATCTTCAGTTTTCAGTGGTAACTGCGGAGTATCAGGATTTCTTAGCAGCTACTTGTTAACACCCTCACAAGAGTGCAGTTACATTTTAAATGGATGCATCTCTCCATCCAACCCATTAACACAACCCACTTGACTGTTTGAGAGGCCTGTTGATAAGCTTAGAGTGATTACAGCTAGGAGGGGGAAGCAATACAAGGACAGCTGAGCATCATTTAGAAGACAACTAGTGCTACAGTAAATGATTACAGAAATGTAAGGCTTTTCAGGCACCTCAGTCCTCGCTGCAACACACCAGCCCCTTTTTAAACTAGGAAAAGTGCCTAGAAAAATCAGAAGTAATTCTACAAGGGCTGTAGCAGAAGTGGGGTCTTCCTTCTGAGCCAGAAGCTTAGAAAACAAGGGTTGTTCCCTATAACTTCAGCAGCAAAATTTAGCCTTCTGATAGCAGTAACTTACTGCAGATGGCACCTGACACTTGTAGGTGCACTCAATATACCTTTCTGTCTTCTGCTTTTCAACTTTGTTATATCTTGGCTATCTAGGTTGAAGTTTTCAAAGCCAAATCTTTGCCTCAAGCTGTATTTTGTCTGAAAACTTCAGCTCAAGTATTTCAGCCATTTCTTTTCAAGATTAGGAAGAACCGTGTGTTATTTTAAGCACAAATACAATTATTTCTCTGGTGCATCTGACTTGGAACAACAGCCTGAAATAAGGCAAGACCTGCCTCTGTTAGGTTACTTTTCCTGTTTTAAAGAAATCCATGTAAATCTGAGATTCTTCTCTTGAATACACTCTATGGAGATTGAACAGCTCTCTAAGAACAGCAAAAGCTAGTTTTGGTGAGCCTGTGAGCTAGCCCCAATGCATGACTGGACTGTGCAGGAGCCAGCCCTCCAGAACAAGTGTATCACCTTGCTGGACTGCAGAGATTAAATGGGTAATTACCTGAAATTACAGCTCCTGGTTAGGATAGTCAGATACCAGAAAAGGGTCTCTGCTCTCATGAAGCTCTTCCAAGAGTTTGGAGTTAAGCCTGACTAAAAGGTAAGAAGTACACTGCTTACCCTGCTTCCTCTGCAGGGTCAGTTACTGTAAAAGCTGACAGTCTACTCCTGTTATCAAACAGTCACTTCATTAGCAGAAGTGGCAAATGACTGTGCTGTGGATCTAATTATAGCAACTCTGCTGATGAGCCTTGTGATACCACATGGTGAAATTTTGACTCCTTCCCCCCCTGCCCCCAGAATGCTGTATTAAACTGTGTCAATTCCTTGTGTATAACCCTCCATTTTCCTCTACTTCCATCACATAGACAATTTTTATATTTTAAATCAAGCAACTATTTTGGAAGAACAGAATTCAGAATCTTTGTATGATTGCAATTTTCCTTCTGTACATGCAGTATTATATAGTCTGTAATGATGTGAACACATACTGTTTTTTTCAGAGTGAGTGGTACTCACCCCCAGCATGTGACTTTTTACTATTTTGTTATATCCTCACTACTTGATGGCAGATCTGCATCCTATTACTCTATGCTATTTGAGCTCTACTCAGAATAGAAAATTACTAAAATTTCTTCAGTCTTATGAAATCACCATTACAGGAAAAGATTTTGAAAAAAACCCTTATTTTCACATTGCTGGCTGACATAAGGGACAGCTATTCTTTGCATGTTCTAAACAAAAACTTGAGAAATGGAAAGACTAAGGTTAAGATAAGTTTGTTTTGGTGTCCAGGCTGAGCTGTCTGGGATTGGACTTTTTATAAAGCACTTAATTTTATAGATCACATTACCATTAAAAGCTAAACCGCTGACTTCAGTTTACAGCTGTACATGACTTCTCTAGAATTGCATAGGAATTATTTGGCATAGAAAAGGATGCAATTTAATTCCCTGGTGTAGCATTCAACTTGTAGAATATTCTTCTTCCAATGATCTCTGGTAGAAACTGGGAATTGCATAAAGAACAACTTTCAGTACCTCATCTTGCTTCCTCTGTGGGGCACAGCATACACTGGTGATGGATGGAAGAAGTCTTAGGGAAAAATAGCATGTAATCAATTCCTCAATTAAAAATTGAATCACAACATATACACACCAAAGGGGGCAAGTTACAGCTGCAGAATCAACACTAATTCCCACATAGCCTACCTGAGCACTGACTTTGTAGTCTCTTTTGACATAAGACTTTGCATAAGTGTGCATGTGTGCCTCCACAGAAGGAAACAAAGGCATGCTAAGGTTTTACACAGCAGTATTAAAATGGGATGTAAGAGAAGTGAGAAATTGCAATGAGGCAACTGTAAGTTGTGATTAGCACTCAAGAGAAGATCCAAGTCTCACTTGTGTTGCCAGCAGCATTAGGACATACTCTGAAACAGGAAGATGCTAAGAAAAGACTTTTGAGACCTGCTGGCAATTTGGATCAGAGAGGAACAGGGTCTGCTGAGATTTTGGGTCATATTGCCAATATAACAAAGTGTTGGGTAGAAGCAGTAAACAGATTGTGGCACAGAGGATGCTGGTGAAAATCCATGCGAGATGAACGAGGAATAATTCCAAGGTGGGACTAGAGGGGAAAATGAGATTTTTAGTTAGTGCACAGCAGTTCTTAAAGTCACATGTTGGATATCTTAAACTGGAAAGCTACTTGGAAAGCATCTAAAGAGTAGCAGTGACTTTCAAAGTGTCTTAGGGAGAGGGACAGAAAAGAGTCCCAGTTCCTCAGTACCTAGTCTTTTGCTTTAGCTAGTCTTTCTCTTTCACAAGTAACAAATCCCACACTTCTGACTCTAGGACACTGCATCAGTCCCAGGCTGAAATAGGGAAAATCTTAGCAGAACCATCATGTAGTTCCTGTGGCTCTAGAGGATTAAAGCTCAGACTGTTGCCCAAGAAGAGTGAATCTGTTTGAGTTCCCCCAGATAGCATCCAAGATCATCAAGGAGAGGGTAATGAGAAAACAGGCTATCGCCTATCTGGAAACACCACTTTAGCCACACTATTAGAAAAGACTAGGATTAACTAGCATACTGCACAGTTCATGAGCACAGACAAGGAACAGGAACATCTTTACTGGGATATTTTTTAACACATTTATGTGCCTGCTCCCAGTGCTTGTTTTAACGCTTCTGTATTTTTTTATCAGTATCTTGGGGACTTATGTTCCAAGAGACCTTGTTTTTCTCAGGACAACAGAAAATGTACACAAACTTCATGTTAAATGATTGATAAATATCTGGCCCTGTGATAAGAGATGCTGTTGGGACATTAGAAGGCTACCAGCACCACAACACTATTTTCCTCTGGCACCTTCTCTCCCAATGTGAGCCTTCTGGAAGACGCTGGGGCCTTGAGAAAGGGCTCTGGCAGCGGGAAACGGCTCCAGCTTGCCCTCTTCCTCCTAATGCAGAAGTATGAACTTTATTCTATGTCACAGGTTGTCCTACATGAATGGCTAGTGCAAGAAGAGCTTGCTTGATCAAGGAGCATAAAATTTCTGTGCGTGCAAGTCATTTGTGTAACTAGTCGTGTGATGGAGGAAGGATTAGTCTGCTCAGGCAGACAGGCTGGGCACCAGGATTTTGGACCATGGTATCCCACGGAGCTGAGCTCTGACACAAGATGGAGGCAGGCTGCAGAACAATTCTAATCATTATAAGGTGAGTGCTCATTTTCCTTACAATAACTGTTTAATTATACATGGCTGTGCAGAGATGAACAGGTCGTGACATAATAACCAAAGTAACTGGGGACATGCTTGTGTTCCGTTAGAACACAGAAGAGCACTGGGGCTACTCAAAATCAAGTCTTACTAGTTTCAGACACACAGGATACAGTTATCACAGATCAGCTGATGCTAATATGTTGCCTTAAGATAGTTTGCTTTAGCTGAATGATCCAAATCATACTACTGTGTGCAAAAGACATTCTGATAGTCTTTCATGTCCAAGGTACAGCTTCAGAAGGAATATGGAAAGCTCCATGTGCCAGTTTACGTGGCAGCTGTAACCATCTCTGGTAGGAGACAGGGTATGCACCTGGAAAAGGTATCTGGTTCAAGTGCAAAACTGTGCAAAGGATGGCTGCCACATACAGGCCAAGTTTTGTCCAACCAGATTTGATGAGATGGTACTTTAAAAAAGAAAAGCACCAAAAAAACCCCAAGAAAAAACTCCCAAGCAAATATACTCAAAGAAGCACTGAGGAGTCGACAGTCCTAGTGTGGACTAGTATTTGCACACTTGCCACTGACACCATTTGAACAGCATAAAGAAAAAAATTCACATGGGTAATGCCAGCCTTGCCACAAAAAACTCATTTGCAATGTCTAGATCCAGCTTTCAAACAAAACTGGCAAGTATTTATTTAACAGTAATTTCATGCAAATGTTAGTGTTTTCCTTTTGAATTTTCAATCTTCTGGAAATGCAGCCCCTTATAATTTGGCTGCACATCTGGATTGAGCATGCAAAGAAAATTCTTACTTAGGCCCTTCCTTATATACCAGCCATTAAGACCGGACAAAAGTGTGTCCTTGGTATCTTTCTCCCCTGTAGAGATGGGGATATACAGAAGAGACCTGGGATACCGGTTTCTTACAGTTCTTTTGGTTGGGTTTTCTTTCTCCCCCCTCCCCTCCATGCTTCACTCCGTTCTCTGGGATATCAGCTTAGATTGCTGACAACAGCATGAGGAGGGGATGGGAGACGTGGGCACCTGGGATTTCCTAAACGAAATCTTTGGCAACTGTCTTTTTATTATTTATTCCTTATTTTTAATTCCACCCCCCTCAAGCTGTCATTCCTTAGCAGTGAAAATGAAAAGCTGCCGTTTATGCGTGTACAACAATGGAGGCCTCTGCAGGCCACATGGCTCCTGCAGTTTAATTTACTTTAATTCATTTTATATTGAACCAAATGATCTTATTTGCCTTTTTTAATGGAGAGCCTTCAGCATGCAGGGTGGGAGCCAAGCCCCCTTTCCAAAGAAATTATGAGCCCAGCTGGTCTTAAAACTTGTAGTCAGCTTGATGTGCCCATCCCAGCTCCTGGGTGAAGAAGGGGCATCTTTAGCCACAGGTATACTCCTTCTCCCACAAACTCCCACTGACTGCAGAGGTGTACAACTGGAGTCTGATGTTGGCGTTACCTTCTTTTTTCTGCTTTGTCTCTCCTGTTCACAAGATCTTCTTTCGCTGCCTTCCAGCCCGATTGTAGTCTTGCAGCCTCTCTCGGCACCTCTGTTTTCTGGGCTGATTTGGAACTTGGAAAAGTCTGGGATTATTTTGTCAAATTATCAGTCTTCCCTCATTCTCCAGAAGGGTTTCTTGCAGAGATATTCCATGTCTGAGTTAATCAAGCTTAGAGAACTTTGGCTAATTGTATCCTGATAATATAGCAGTGTTCATGCTTCACAATTCAAGCACTCAGTATCATGTTTACTGCTTTCTGTATTGTGGTTGAAGACTGAAGACAAACTTCTGCCTTTTCATTTTAGTTTAGTTTTTCTCAGTTAAAGCATAAACTGATGCTAGAAATCCAGAAGGGTTCTTGATGTCATCTTAAACCAAATGTTGCCCTTCCTGTGATGGGGCCATACTAGGAATACATGATCCTGGTACTTTAGACTGGGAGAACTGCATGCTCCAGCCCAAACTTTGAGTGTATTCACTGTCAAAATGAAAAGATGCATCTGAGGTAAGCAGAGTTTAGTACTAATCACTATTTTCATTAATGATCTTGACAGAACTGAGTAGTACTATCAAATGCACAGTTGACACTAAACTGGGAAAGGCTATAAATGCACTGGAAAGAAGGGTTTTAATCCAAACTAATCTTGACAGACTGGAGAAATGGTCTGGAAAACAGGGGGGGACTGAAGACAACCCAGAAGAGAATAATAAGATCTGGAATGAATAATCTCTGAGAAAAGACTCAAAAATTCGTGGTGCTCAATCTACAGAGAAGATTGAGGGGAAATATGAAGACTTTGATGTGTAGAAGCAAAGAATCTGATCTTGTTCCAATCACAATGGTTATGGAAAGGTAAGGGACTTAAAAGAATGACATTCAGAGGAGATGCCTTGTACTAGAAAGTTTATGAAAACCACATGGTAGTCAGAGAAGACTAGACTCTCAAGGAGCAGCATGAAAAGCCATACTAGCTTTGGAAGTGACTTTGAACTTCCAAAATGAGGAAAATCTGAACAGTGTTCTCAGAGGTTGAGGGCAGAATGATCAAAGTCCCTGATATCCCATCCATGGGCAAGTTTTATCACGTAATACTGACTGCCAGCAAGAAGGCACTACAAGGAAGCTCAAGATTAAATACCTTTATCCCACTGGCATCTGTGCTGAACTCCATCCCTGACAGTGCAGCAATCTCTGCTTCAGGTGCTGTATTGTGGGGAGCTAGAGGCTGCTGTTCTGACTAGTTATATACTGAGAATTTTGCTGCCTATATATACTGTCTTCTATCTCTGTGAATTTATATTTCATCCAGCAGCTTGCTACCTGCTACCATTAAGTGACAGCCATCCACAGGTTCACAAACTGCAAGCTAGGCTTCAAGCAGAAACACTACTACAAGCAGATAGGGAGGAAGAGAATAACTTCCTATCTGGCATGTATTAAGATAGCAAATACATTGATAAGAACTTGGTCTGTGTTAATGTGCCTGAAGTGCAATAGAACTGTTCCAACCCAGAAAAAGCTTACATTTAAAAAACTTCATCTGAAAAATATGTATAGCATTGAGCTGGCCTGTAGAAGTAAGCTGGGTCATCAGGCTCAGAGAAAGAGCTCAATTGGGCTATGTGGTTTCCAATTACAATTTCTATAGCATCCTGGGGTTCTCTTGGAGCTATCCCATCCCAGTTTGATCTTGCTTAATTTGTTACACCAGATCTCATCCCTGGTTGGCTTAATGGATGCAGTGTACAGGGGGATAAAAATAAATCCAGATCCATAGTGGTAGGTAACAGCAGTTTCAGATGTCAAGGGAGAGTGAGACCATCAACAACATCCTAAGACAAAAAGGGACTTAAAGTGAGAAATATTGCTATCCAGAAAAAGGTATTAAAAATGAAGCATCTGTGCTCTGAGTCATTATAGGCCCTTGACAGATGTGATCTTACCATCCTCCCACTGTAGCTGCAAATAAAGACCCCTTCTCTTTCTTCTCTTGCGACAAGGATTAATGAGTACTTGGGATAGCTCTCAGACAAGCAAGCAAAGGCTGTGAACCTTTTCCAACACTGCAATTTATCTTGGGAAGACTATTCAGATCACTTTTCCCTCCCTCCCAAGGCTGGATTATGCTCTGACCTAGCACATCAATCTCCCAAAATAAAAATAATAATAAAAGGGGGGAAAAAAGAGCTGGCCAATTGCCAGAAATAAATTAATAACCATCTCAAATAGCCCTGCTGTGCAGGAACAAACTGCTCAACTCCCCTGCCACCCATGTCATTTGTAAGCAAAACTATTCCCAGTTTAGATATCCCCTTAAGTGCCCTGCCTGAGACTTTCAGCGATTAATGATACTATCTTGCATCTGTAGAGTGCCTTTCATCCCAATAACTGCCAAAAAGTTTCTTTACCAAATGCAAATAATAAGCATTGCTACATTTGCCACTGAAATGTAGACACTACTGAAGTGGAAGAAGGGGCAGCATGACAGATCTGTAAGGGTAAAAAAAAATATGAAAAAGTATTTCAAGAGAATGTAGTGACAGTTTCAAAAGTTAGGCCTAGTCTACATATTATTTTATAAACATTTAAGTATGTTAACCATTTAGTTAATATATTTCTTTACGCATGGTTAGAACTGGTGCTGTCTTCTGTGGCATCAGTAGCTTCAATCTAATAGTGTTATTTCTTTGACCCAAGTGGAAAGTCAGAGAGACAAATACTTGCAATTTCTTTCCATTAAATGAAGAGGTTTGTCCTTCAGAAATATCAGTTTACAGAGATTACTCAGAAAATAAGACTTACAACAAAGTCAACCAGAAAGGCAGTTCTCTCGTTGCTAGTACCTATTCCTTCACAAGCAATGCTTACCTGCCCCCCGCACTCCCCCCCGACTTTAATTACTTGCTGGTGTTACCAAACCCTTGCTCAGCTCTGCAATGGCTCAAAAATCAAAACTCACTATGCAGGTGACTGCCAAAGTTTTATCACAGATTGTATTATCTTTATCCCTGCCCCCCCCATTTCATGCTGCAAACATGTTGTAAAGGTATCAGATTATCAAAGGCAAACATCCATGTATCACAAAGAAAAGAGATTCTTACCTTTGACTTGACAGCTAGGACTATCTTAGGCAGGGCAACAATTAGACATTTCAATGCTATGGTGAGGTACTTCAGTACAAAGTCTGCGATCCCCACAATCCACATCAGGTCAAAGAAGTCCAGCCTCTCAAGGTTGGGTTTCAGAAATATAAGGCTGAAAGGCATAACAACAAGGCTCAAATACCAATGAGGAGAACCTCACTTAAGTTTCTTGATACCACCTGTATCCACTGCTGGCTAGAGAAAGCCTAGAAACTCCACTGGACTTCAGTGATGTTCTCAAGGGCAATAGGAGTAAGACATGCAAATTAGTCCTATGGCTCCTCTGGGCCTCTTGACTTTGTCTGTTCTTGCCCATTTCTACTGAGGTCAGCAGGGTTGCCCACTATCAGAAAATAGAACCCAAACATGTACAAAATCTATTTTGGAAGACTGCAATCTCCATAACCTGCAATCCACGCTGTAAAAGAGCCTTTGGTCTAATGACAGTGCCTTTAGTCCACAGGCCTGCTCTGTCAGATCCGATTGTAAAAGCTTATCCTGTGAAGTCCGAGTCATCAGTAGTTACGATTCCTTGGGGAATTATATGGCCAAGTCAAGACCACTATGTCTTGATCCTCTGAGGCTGGCTTGCCACAGGTAGAACTACTGCGGGGCAGTAGTCTCTAAAGCTACTTGTACGTGTGGAAAAAAAACTAGTGACAAAGAAAGCACCATATTAGACATGACAGAAAGGTCCGAACTTCAGGCATGTCATGCTCTGACAGGGGCTTGCCACTGCCTGAAGCGGAGCAAGGGCTGTGTTAATTAGCAACTCTTACCTGAACCAAAGATCCGGAAAGGTAGTGCTCCCTACATAATGCTGTTGACTGGGCTGAACATTTGCCCTTTAAAGAAGGGGAGTCCAGAACAGCAGAACTTCATATAGCAATGGGCAGGAGCTACTGACCTGAGCAGCAATGAGGACTGGACCCTAATCAGACTGAAAAACCAGGATTATTCTTCAGGATATTTACCTACTAAAGCCTCATGGTAGAAAGCAAAAACTTAACCAAAAAAAAAAAAAAAAAAAAAAAGGTAAAATAACCAACCCAGAATGAAAAGCCTGAACGTGAATATAAAATACTCACAACACTGGCACAGCACAACAGGTAAAATTACACCCTAAAAACAGAAACAGAATCAGAGACTTTACTACTATTCATGCACTAGAAACAAGCAAAAAGTAAATAAATCAGGAAATGAAAAATAAGCCTGAAAGAAATAAAATGAAAGCAGCTATTTCTAATTTCACAGGCCTGCCTCATGAATAGTCACACGTCCCCACACAGCAAGTGATACGCTAGCCCAAACGTGACACAGCAGGCACTGCTACAACACTCGTAGGAACAGGGCTTCTCAGTGAAGCTGTTGCTCAGTCTGTTCACTGTTAATAAATCACGCCCTAAAGAGTGTGTAAAGATGGCCCCAATTTGCTGAAACCCTTTTATTTTAGATGATCTATCCTTTATTTTAAACTAGTCCCATTTATGATTTTTACCTTAACCACCTTCTTAGGGACACACCGTTTCCCTGTGGTGCAAACAAATTTCTTCTTAATGCTTTCACACCTTTCTGCCATACCTATTTCTTCTCTTCCATTCCCTCCCACAAGCCCTATATAAGGTATCTTATGGCTTGCCATCCCTCGTTCAGATCTACGCGTACAAGCCTCCTCATCTCTTCCCCTTTCTAGAAGCATTTACATGCACATAAATGACAGAAAAAACAAACCCAAGAGCCATCTAACCATAAACCAACTGATGCATGTTGCACACATTGTATTTTCAGTCTGAAGTTTGCCCCTTCAGTGGGACAAATAAAATTTTCATTGTGAAGATAATTCATATGGTTTTAGTTACTAATATCAAAACTACATTCTCAGGTAACTAGGTTTGATATTGCTCCATTTTTTCCTATTCATTCTACTAATATCCCCTTGTTTAAGTTCTGTATCTTTGCTTCCTATTTGTCATTTAATCCCTGCTTTATAATAAGTAAAGATAGTACTGAACCAAACCCACAGTGCTAACTTTTCTGTATTTGAGAACTGCTGTAGTCAGAATTTGAAAGTGGAGGCTATCTTAATTACGCTGGACTAAAATTTCTCCAAGCCCTAAGGACACTGAAGTAAAATGCTACTACTTCCTCTCCAGTTTATCTCCTGTGATAGACTCAAAGGTTGATAGACTGAAGAGAAAATAAAACATTACAGGAAGACAAAAATCAGTGGGTCCATTTCTTATCTGCTTCCAACACCGGCTCTTTATGTTTAGTCACAGTGGTCAAAATGGAAATTCAGAAGTCCCACTATAAAAAAGTATCCACCCTGCTTTGATATGTAAGAAAATTGCAAGTGTATGTGTTTCAAGCAGCGCCGCCCTGGTGTATTTAGACCCTGGTTATGTCATTTATTGATAGCAGCATAGTCCAGTGGTAGAAGCAATGTACACATTATTTTCCTCCATTGAAAGGTATTATAAAGATGTAACAAAAACAGCAGATACCTTAAGTATGCGCACTTCCTCTCAAAGTGCAGGGAAAAGTGGGCTTCCCTCTTTTCCTCCCTGGCAATTATCACCTGCTTCCACCATGTACAATGCAAATTTTGCCCACCTGTTGTACAGCTGCTGAGAGCTGAATGTGTAAAGCAAGTACAAGGTGTTTCCAGTGAGAAAGGCCAGGATCCAGAAGACAACCAACACTGATCTCTTCTCCTGAGCAAGAAAAAGCAGCAAATATAAAGTCAAAGTCTCAAGGGTTGCACTGAGCCTTCAACTGCTGAAAAAATACAAGACCAACCCATGGGACACAAATGGGCAACTAAGTGTTCAGTAATTAGTTTAGTTACATAGGACTAAGACTCAGAAATAGGCTGCTCAGTAAATACATATATAAGCACAAGCAGAAATGGCTCTCACGCACCTAACCTTTTCAAATAAAGCAACTTCAAGAGAAATCAATCGAAATACACTGATGAAAATGACAGCCTTACTTGCAGAACAGGTTTCAAAGCTGGGATCTTTCTGGGGACATCTAAATTCTCCTGGTATTTAAAATGCAGTTTGACAAGCAGATTAAAAAAAAAAAAAGGTCAGTTCCATATATTGTACTATAATTCTGAGCTGTCACATGTTTGGAATGACACTTCATCAAAGGGCTGTTTTACAAATAGAAACAAAGTCACTTAGAAGGCTTAGCTAAATCAAATATTACATAACCCATCACTACATGCAGCACATATGAATGTTATCTGAATGCATTGAGGTTCTAGAACATGAATTTTTGGTTGAAGAAATAATTAAAGGTCAAAAGAAGTGCAAATTTTGCATTTCAAAAGACATGTAACATTATAGACAGAAGCTAGATGGCAGAAGATCTTGTCCCGGGTCTTGGCCCAGTATAATTTCAGAGAGTAAGTTTTACTCCTGGGAGGAAAAAAACTAGCAGTTTTCTTGTGAGCTGATTTATTAAGAAAATAGCCCGTTGTAGCTGTTCAACAGCCAGGGATGTTAAGTTGAGATTTAAAGCAGGCAGATTAAGGAGCACACTGCTGGAAAGACAGAGGTGCAAAGTGCAAGGCAACAGCAATCTATTACATGATTGTGCAATTTATCTGTTCATTCAGTTTATTCCACTGCTGCTGATAGATATAAGTATACACTTGTGCTACCCATGTAATTTTTACAAAAAAACAATTCTGTTCTTGTGCTTTTAGTGCTGTTGTAAGACCTGAAAAGATCTGCTTGTTTCTTTATGTTCTAAGCATATTATCAACAGAGCGTTATAAAGATACTAAGAAGCTATTGCTTACATCTACAAAAGCCTTCAGCTGAACATCTCAAAGCATTATCTAAATGCTAATAAATTAAATCTCACCATTAACTAGTGAAATAGGTTCAGCACCTCTGCTGCACATAATGGGAAACTAAGGTGTCGAGAAGTGCTTGAAGATGCACTGCCAGTCAGTGGCAGAGCCAGAAACAGATTACAATATCCCTGACTTTTCCACTCTTTGTTTTATTATGCCACATTTTCAAAAAAGAGCAGGATGGAAACTGTGGGAGAGGATCAACGGGGAGAAGTAGGAAGAGGAAGTGAGGATTACAGCATGGTACTCTTACTCTGACAGATCTGTACCTTTATAATGGCATTCACCCCTATCTTGCAAAAGAAGGTTGAACATAGACATTGTTTTGTATACAAAGAGCAATACTGCTTGGGAATGTAAGAGAGTAAGATGCTGTACTTACCTTCAGAGCAACCTGTTCTCGGAGCGTTGAGTTGGCATACGCGAATGTGCTGGCCATACCAATGCACACAGCAATCCCTGCAGGGAAAGACACTGTCAAAGCATGTAAGGCTGGGCAGGAGGATATTCAGTCCTAAGACATATGATGTCAGCATCTCAAGCTTCGAAAAAATATTTACTGCCTAATATTCTGGATGGACTGGGAATTTAAATATATAGGTGACTAAAACAGGGCAGTCTGCACTCATATGAAGCTCAAATTCAAGCTAAATGAAAATGAAGCTACTGCAGTGAGCACTTGCCACCCAGCCCAATACAGACACTCTGTCCTAATGTCAGGTTCTGTGCTGAAGGAGAAGTGCTGGAAGCTGTGGCTGCATTGTGCAAACAGAACTCAGCTAGATGACAGTATTACAATAGCAGTTCAGCAGCTCATGGAGGACAGGGCATGCTATCAAAACCATATAGGATACCAGGTCCAAAGAGCACGATGTTGTAGACATGAATCAATACCTGTTTTTGGGAATACTGGTAGAACAGTTAAGTGGATTAAACTCAAGTGTTACTGTGTCACCGAAATCGGGAATAAACCTCAT
>NW_010544404.1:0-1496 GCF_000687285.1 Phaethon lepturus
CATGGCAATTTCCGTGGAAGGGTGCGCAGGGAGGGTGTAGTCGCCCTGCCAGCTCTAGAGGGGAGCTCAGTTGGTGGTCCTTATCCTCTGAGGAGGAGCTTAGCTACGGTAGCCACTTGGCAGAAATGTGTCCTCTGCACTTGCCAGAGTGGATGTGGCAACCCAGACAGAGCTTCCTGGGAAACATGCAGCCATGCGGATCTCAGGCGAGTGCCGGAGCCTCTCACTGGTAACCGGAGGCAGCAGCGAGAGCCGGCGTGTGAGCTGTGACCGGGTGGACAATCTGCTCGGCCTGGGAGCAGAGCTACAAGAGGAGGTAGGAAGGTTAAGGAGCGTCAGGGAGTCGGAGGAAGATACGGACTTGAGGAACCATGTTCTGCCCTCCCTGAGGCAGAAGCAGGAACAGCCACCAGAAAAAAACACAGTCAAGTGCGTCCTGTATCTGAAGGCAGTGGCATAAAGGAAAGGAGTGAATGGAGGCAAGTCCATGCTCAGGGCAGCAGGCAAACCCCCTCCTTGCCCACCTCACCTCCTGAGGTGAGGCTCTGGATGTGGAAGACCAGTCCATGGGTGATGTGGACGACGGTCCAGCTACAGTGGAGATGTGGCCAAGGTCAGAAAGACCTACACCCCATATCACAACCACTCCCACAGGGGAGAAGAGATGGGTTATAGTTGTAGGCAACTCCTTTCTGAGGGGAACAGAGGGTCCAATATGCCGGACAGACCCTCCTCTTAGGGAAGTCTGCGGCCTCCCTGGTGCCTGGGTTTAGGACATCCCTTGGAAACTCCCTAGCCTGGTGTGGTCCTTGGACTGTTACCCATTAATGCTCTTCCATGTGGGTGGCAATGAAGCCACAACACATAGTTCAAGGGTGATCAAAAGAGACTTCAGGGCCTTGGACGGTTGGTAAGGCAGTCTAGTGCACAGGTTGTTTTTTCCTTTCTCCTTTCATTTGTGGGCAGTGACATAGGAAGGAACAGATGGCCCCAGTCTATTAATACATGGCTCCATGACTGGTGTCACTGCCACAATATTTCATAACAGGATGACCTACATGGCACCTGGCTTGCTGGAATCAGATGGGATTCATCTTTCTTAAAGTGGGAAGAGGGTCTTTGCTCACAAGCTAGCAGAGTTTATTGACAGGGCTTTAGAAGGCAGAGGGGGATAGTATCAGGCTGACCCATGACAAGCAGTGGGATGACATGCCAGGGTTAGAGGGACAGGGTGCTAGCAAGGGCCCTCAGCGGGTTGCTCTGAGACATGCTGGGTACACTGCAGCGCATCTGAAGCCTTAACAGAGAGGACCCAAGGGCTCCTGGGGCAATAGGAGCCTACAGGGAAACACCAGGGAGATACCTCAAAGGAAATAAGGGGGGTTCCTCTAAGGACACAAAGTCGACAGCCCAGCTGAAGTGCCTCTACACCAATGCATGTAGCATGGGCAACAAACAGGAGGAGTTAGAAGCCATTGTGCTTTTAGAAAGCTCTG
>NW_010544404.1:1855-2261 GCF_000687285.1 Phaethon lepturus
AACTTCCTATGCCAGGTAATAGACAGCCCTACCAGAGGGGATGCCATACTGGACCTGTTGGTCACCAACACAAGTGAGTTAATTGGTGACGTCAAGAAGGAGGCAGCCTGGGCTGCAGTGATCATGCATTGGTGGAGTTCATAGTCCTGAGGGATAGGCAAAGAGGACCCTGAATTATACGAAAGCAAACTTCCAGCTCTTCAAGGAGTTAGCCAGTAGGACCCCCTGGGAGACAGCCCTCAGGGACAGGGGAGCACAAATGAGCTGGCAGACCCCTAAGGACACTTTCCATAAAGCACAAGAGCTCTTGATGGCAAGAGACCAGCATGGCTGAGAGGAGACCTGCCAGTCAAACACAAAGGCAGGAAGGAAACGCATAGGCAGTGGAAGCAGGGACAGGGATCCT
>NW_010544404.1:2457-2708 GCF_000687285.1 Phaethon lepturus
AATGGCTTCTATAGGTATGTCAGCCAGAAAAGGAATGTCAAGGAAAACGTAACCCCCTTGATGAGCAAGACTGGCAAACTGGCAACAACGGATAAGGAGAAGGCTGAGGTACTCAGTGACTTCTTTGCCTCAGTTTTCACTGGCACCTCTTTGGTGGATGGATTACAAGTTGGGGATTGGAGGAGCAAAGTCCCTCCACGTGTAAGAGAAGATCAGGTTCTGTCGTGGTTTAACCCCATCTGGCAACTAAG
>NW_010544405.1:0-489 GCF_000687285.1 Phaethon lepturus
ATCAGTGTGCTTATTGTAAGCAAAGGGGACACTAGAAAAATGATTGCCTGAGACTGAGCAGGTTGGTGATGGTTACTGACCTGGAAGATAATTGTCAGGGACCAGGGGAATCTTCCCTAATGGAACCCTTGGCAAAAGTTCAGCTAGGGGAAAAATAGAAATTTGTAGAATTTTTTTTTGCCCCCACAAGAATGGGGCAACATTTTCAGTTTTAAATCAAGCTTTAATACCTATGGATGATGATTTTGTAACGGCAAAGGGAGCTACTGGCCAAAGTGAAAAGGCGTACTTTTTAAAACCTCTTAAATTTAGATTGGGAAAACAATTGGGAATACACAGATTCTTATACATGCCTAGCTCACCAAAACCTCTATTGAGGCGAGACTTATTGGAACAACTAAAAGCGGAGATAAAATTTGAGAAAGGAAAAGTACAACTTCGAGTGGGGGATAACCAGCTGGGATAACCAGACTTCTAAGTCTGGCCCTC
>NW_010544406.1:0-1142 GCF_000687285.1 Phaethon lepturus
CCAGCTCTATCCTGGCTGAAACCAGGGCATTCCTCAATTTGGAATCCTGGAGAGCTTATCCTCTGACAATGGGTCTGATTTTATTTTATAAATAATCCAAGCAGTGTCGAGAATCCTCCAACTGAAATGGAATCTACATACCCCTTAGAGACCATAGGCTAGTGGGAAGTTAGAAAGAATGAATCAGAGCCTTACAAGACAAATTTCTAAATTATGTCAAGAAACCTGTCTTAAATGCGTTCATAACCTACCAATTGTCCTGATGAGGATTAGGATTACTCCATGATTGAGGGAAGGGACAAGCCCCTTTGAGATATTGTGTGGAAAACCGTATCCCATCAATGAGGTGGATAGCCAGTGTGATTTTTGAAATTTTGAATTTTGAAAGGTTATTTGTTATCTCTCTCTCAGCTGTTATCCTTTTTACACAGGTAACTCAACCAGTGGGCTCTGCTTCCTTTGGAGTCTCTGGTACATAACTTCAAGCCCGGAGACCTGGTTTACATCCAGACCTGGAAGGATGAACCACTAAAATAAAAGTGGAAGGGATCAGCTCCTGGATCCACTACCCAAGAGTGAAGGGAGCTCCACCAGAGGAACAGTGGACATCTGTACCAATGGGAGCGCTAAAGCTAGGACTTTCTAAAAACTCTGTGGGCTAATGAACTATTTGTAGTTATACTATGGGCTGTAGGCTAATGAACTATTTGTAGTTATACTATGGATCATGGTAACAGTGACCTTTTCAAACTAAATCACAATGAGAGTAAGAATATTAACAAAGGTACTCTTGCTTTCACTGCTGATCAGACACTCTACACCGTACAGGATCAGAGTTGTTGGAAACAGAGGAATAATGGGAAAGCCAATACAGAACCTTACATTGACAATGACTAGTAATCACATAATGACAAAAACAAATAGGCATCTTATTTCTGTTACACCAGCCAGGTGATAGAATCTCTATTGAATGTGATGTGACAAACTATCTAAAGGGACATACCTCTGTAGTCATCAAAACAATGAATCAAACTCAGTCAAAGGAAAGGGAAAGCTGCTTTTCATGCCCCTACTGTAATGTTAGCCTCTTCTTCAATGACACAACCCTGACAGTACCCATGCTTATGGGTAGATACAGGGAA
>NW_010544406.1:1195-4364 GCF_000687285.1 Phaethon lepturus
ATGGAAATGGACTATCCTTAAATATCATGCCAGTACCTGTCCCTAAACCTCATACTACTCCAACAATTACCCTGACTGCCTATTGATCCCTTTCCTACTTGATTACACAACTACCCAAACTATATACTTATTGATCTCTGAAACTGGACTATATGCAGTCAGATATGTAGGATGACAGCAGGTGATGTTTAATCCATCATGGTCCCTCAATGCAGATTAATATCGCTGCAGTTAAACCAACCTGCTCACCATTTGTAAGTACATCTTATGCAGGGTGGTTAGCACGGTTGCGTGAGTGGTCCTTTAGCCCTTCAAAATGAGCAAGAAGAGATGTAACTGGTACCATAGGGACAGGATTAGGAGTCTTAAACAGCATAAAGGCTGAAGTACTTGCAAACAAACTTAGTATGGCCACACATGATCTAAACAAACTAGAACATCCATTATGGTCCTCCCTATCAGCTTTAGGACGTCATCAATGGCTCTTATCTGATGTATTACCTCAGTAGGACAGACTTGAGCAATTAATCCTAGATGCACTTGGTGTAGCCCAAAGTAATATTTCTCTACCTCTTAGATGTATTCAAGCCCAACTATGGGTGCAGGTTACAACAGCAGCAATTGTAAGAGAAGGTGTGGATGGCACCTTACTCACTGAAATTCAGAAAATAATCTGGGGAAAATGCAACAAAATTTGAAAGAAAATTCCAGTCGTGGTGGTATCTATATACCATCCAGAGGGACCTGGACAAGTTTGAGGAATGTGAAACTCATGAGGTTCAACAAGGCCAAGTGCACGGTCCTGCACCTGGGTTGTGGCAACCCCCGGTATCAGCACAGCCTGGGGATGAAGAGTTGGAGAGCAGCCCTGCCGAGAAGGACTTGGGGGTCCTGGGGGATGAAAAGCTGGATGCGCTAGCAGCCCAGAAGGCCAATGATATCCTGGGCTGCATCCAAGGCCACGTGGCCAGCAGCGCGAGGGAGGGGATTCTGCCCCTCTACTCCGCTCTGGGGAGACCCCCCCTGCAGTGCTGCGTCCAGCTCTGGAGCCCTCGGCACAGGAGAGACACGGACCTGTTGGAGCAGGGCCAGAGGAGGCCACAAAAATGACCCCAGGGCTGGAACACCTCTCCTATGAGGACAGGCTTAGAGTTGGGGTTGTTCAGCCTGGAGAAAAGAAGTCTCTGGGGAGACCTTATAGCAGCCTGCCAGTACATGAAGGGGACTTATAAGAAAGATGGGACAGACTTTTTAGCAGGGCCTGTAGTGATAAGACAAGGGATAATGGTTTTAAGCTAAAAGAGGGCAGATTTCAACTAGATCTAAGGCTTGCCTCGTCCCTGGGAACATCCCAGGTCAGGTTGGACAGGGCTCTGAGCAACCTGATCTAGTTGAAGATGTCCCTGCTCACTGCAGGGGCTTGGACTAGATGGCCATAAAGGTCCCTTCCAACGCAAAGATTCTATGATTCTGTGATCTGCTCCATGATCTTCATAGGCACAGAGGTCAGGCTGAGAGGTTGATAGTTCCCAGGGTCCTTCTTTCTACCCCTTTTAAAGATGGGTGCAACATTTCCCTTTTTCCCGTCTTCAGGGGCTTCACTTGACTGCCAGGACTTCTCAAATAGCATGGAATGTGGCTTGGCAACTGCATCAGCCAATTCACTCAGGACCCTGGGATGCATCCCTTCAGGCCCCATAGGCTAGGCCTATTACTGTGGGAGACTTCAACTTACCAGATGTCTGCTGGAAATACAATACAGCAGAGAGAAAAGAGTCTAGGAGGTTCCTGGAGTGTGTGGAAGATAACTTCCTGACATAGCTGCTGAGTGAGCCAATGAGGGAAGGCGCCTTGCTGGACCTGCTGTTTATGAATAGAGAAGGACTTCTGGGTGATGTGAGAGTTGGAGGCTGTCATGAGCATAGCGATCACAAAACGATAGAGTGTTTGATTCTTGGAGCAGTAAAGGGGTGTGTGTCATCAGAACTGCTGCCTTGGACTTCTGGAGGGCAGACTTTGACCTGTTTAGGAGCCTGCATGACAGAATCCCTCAGGAGGCAGTCCTGAAAGGCAAAGGAGTCCAGGAAGGCTGGACATTCTTCAGGAAGAAAATATTCAAGGCACAGGAGCAGGCTGTCCCCATGTGCCGAAAGACGAGCCGGCGGGGAAGAAGACTGGCCTGGCTGAACAGAGAGCTTTCGTTGGAACTCAGGAAAGAAAGGAGAGTTTATGACCTTTGGAAGAAGGGGAAGGCAACTCAGGAGGACTATAAGGGAGTCATGAAGTTATGCAGGGAGAAAATTAGAAGGGCCAAAACCCAACTAGAACTTAATCTGGCTACTCCCATAGAAGACAAAAAAAAAATTTCTCTCTATATAGCAGCAACAAAAGGAGGGCTAAGGAGAATCTCCAGCCTTTATTGGATATGGGGGAGGGAATGCCACCTTTGTCTCAGTCTTTAATAGTAAAACCAGTTGTCCTCTGAGTAGCCAGCCCTCTGAGCTGGAAGACAGGGACAGGGAGCAGAATGAAGCCCCCATAATCCAAGGGGAAATGGTTAGTGGCCTGCTACACCACTTAGACACATACAAGTCTAATGGACCAGTTGGGATCCACCCAAGGGTACTGAGGGAGCTGCTGGAAGTGCTCACCAAGGCACTTTCAACCATTTATCAGCAGTCCTGGATTACCAGGGAGGTCCCAGCTGACTTATTGGAGGTTAGTAAATGTGATGCCCATCTACAAGGGAGGGCCAGAAGTAGGATCTGGGAAACTACAGGCCTGTCAGTCTGACCTTGGTGCTGGGGAAGGTTAGGGAGCAGATATTTTGAGTGTCATCACACAGCACGTAGAGGACAAACAGGTGATCATGCCCAGTCAGCACGGGTTTATGAAAGGCAGGTTCTGCTTGACCAACCTGATCTCATTCTATGACAGGATGAACTGCTTAGTGGATGAGGGAAAGGCTGTGGATGTTGCCTACCTGGACTTCAGTAATGCCTTTAACATCATTTCTGGCAGCATAGTCCTGGAGAAACTGGCTGCTCATGGCTTGGATGGGTATACTCTTCACTAAGCAAAAGACTGGCTGGACGGCCAGGCCCAAAGGGTTGTGGTGAATGGACTTAAATCCAGTTAACGGCCAGTCACAAGCGGTGTTCCCCAGGGC
>NW_010544407.1:0-27682 GCF_000687285.1 Phaethon lepturus
CCCGGCAGCATCCTCAGGCTGCCTGTGCTGCCCGGGCGGGCTGGGTGCGCGCAGGTGGCCCGTGTGAGAGGAGGAGGAGGAGGAGGAGGAGGCAGGGCAACAGGTGATGTTGGCTTTCTTCCCTCCTCTTGGGAAGCTGCTGGTCAGACTCAGCGGCTGGGACAGGCACTTTTCTGCTGCTGTCCTGCAGCATTGTGACACGACTGACAGTGCTTTGGAACTGTCTTGCTTCAACATAATCTGATTATTATCATTATTTTTAAAGGAGATCAAATTAATTGCTAAAGCAAGAGAAATTAATTCAACCTCTTTTTCTTATATCAGCTGTTCTGAAGATCTTTTTCCTTGATCTCAGAAGATGATTTTTTTAAAATATCTGACATATTGTGAACAAAATATCAGACAAATAGTCTCTTCCCATTTCTGTTCTAAGTTTTGCGTAGCTCAAACTGCTCCTCTGACTTAATTTCTTTTGCATGCTTTCTCTCTCTTTTCTTCCTGTATTATATTATTTTGCAGGTGTCTTACAAGTTCAAGGCCAATGTACTGTGCTAACCACGAAAAAACTAGCAGAAATAATAGTATTATCATTTTGTAATCTGATTATTCACTCCCTGTTACAATTTTTGTGATATATTTTGCCTTTTCTACCTGCTGGTGTAGCAGTCATGAAGTGACCTCATAGAACTACTACTGGGAGCTTCAGTGAATTTTCTCCACAGTTCTAAGATAGCAGTACAGCAAGATTAATGAACTTTATTCTGGGTACTGTCTTTGATCGTATTACCTAATGATTTGATGAGGGGAATAAAGATCAACTGCAGTGACTTAGCTGGCAATTTTATTTTTTGCTGAGCAAGGTTCTTAAAGAATTTATAGGGTACACACAATAAAATGAATTCCAGATAAAGGCATTTCAACTTGTGTTGTCTTAGAAAACTGGAAACAAACAGCTGGGTGTGATGACTAGTTTCCAACCATTTTTTAACTGTAGTAATTTTTTCAAATTCTATTTTATTTCCCTGTTTTGGGTATTGCTTCTTTATTTCACCTGTTGCTGGGGAGAATTTAAAAAAATAACAGAAACCCAACACAACATCTTGCAAGCTCTGTTTTTTTCAGCCATATGTATTGAAATTTGCCGAAATCCTAGTCTTCATCTGGTTTAGCTTTAAATAAGTAAGTAAATACTTACAAGAATACATTGTTTCCACTACATATGCTCCAAGGTAGGTACTTCATACAGCAGAAAAAGTCTGTGTAATCTTCTGGGTTTGGTGACATTCTTGCTGACCAAACCGGAAACGTGACAATTTCCTTTTGATTTGAAAATGAATTTTTAAGCATACATAAGATCACTCTTGTGGTTAGCCATCTTCTGCCTTTATACTAGTGTTAGTTATTTACAGAGTGACCAATAAAGTGTTAGACACCCTTCAGAAATAATTTTATGGGAATACACTGGCTTGATGGACTGGGAAATACAGCTACCGCAGAGACGCAGGACCCTGCTCAGGCTGGTGGGGACCTGGGGAGGTCCTCAGCCCCTGCCCAGAGCGGGCTCAGCCATGGGCTCAGACCAGGCTGCTCAGGCCTTCAGGCTGTTGGAACATGAAACTCCCCAGGGCTGGAGATCCAGCTCCACCGCTGGGCTGTCCTCACGGGGAAAAGCCTTCTCCTTATCTCCAGCCTCAGCTTCTCGTGTTTCAGCTTCTGCTGCTGCCTCTCGCCCTCCTGCCACACACCGCTGTGAAGAGCCGGGCTGCATCTTCTCCCTTCCCTCCTGTCGGTGCTGGGGATGCTGTTAAGAAGGTTTCAGTCCCTGGCTCTCCAGTGTTTGGATGCCAACATATGTGTTGATTTCCCTCACCCTTGTCTACAGCTGTTTTGCTTGAATTCAGAAACGTGCCAGTGTAAAGCAAACACTGAATTCGTGAAATTTAAGTCATCATAAATCTACATGGACTTCTGTTTGGTCTTAGGTAAGCCAGCCCGTACAGACAAATGGGGGCTATTGACTTCCGTTATTCACGAGTGTTCATCCTAGGTCTCTTCAAAGAGGCACGGCAAATGTGGGAGGTGTGTATCTGAGCTGTACTGCTGCTGTTGCCTTCATAGTGACCAAAGGAGCCGGGTCAGTGAGGTGAGGCAGCAGTGGGGGGAGTGTGCCCTCCAGCTTTTCACTACCCTGATTAAAACTAGTGGTGTAACCGTCCTCGCAGGTAGCTCATAAAAATGTTATAATTAAAAGTATATTCAGTGCTGGGATCTATTAGCGCAGGTCTTCTAGGTGGGATGTAGTTCTACTCTAAAGCTTAATTGCTTCTTAGGCTGCTGACAGTCTCACGAGGCTTTTTGCTTTGTGCCTTGAGTCATTTTGGAAACTGATTTATTTCAGGGAGCTCTAGCACAAATTCAGTATCTTCATGTGGTTGTTGTTGGTTGTATTTGCTGAGAAATTACTCTAGAAGAAACATCCAGTCGAGCAAACAAAGGAAATGCCATCTGGCACATAGTACAGTATTTGTGGTATGTGTTTACTGCAGAAATCTCACTGTTAACGCATTTTTGTGTGTGACATTGGGCTAGTGAGCAAGTTAAATGATAGCCAACTTCTGCCTTCAGCTGCATTTGGAGTTAAGAAAGAAAATTCATTACCATTTAAAAAGAAATCATTGATGTTTGAATTTTGCAATAATACAACCCTCCCTCTCAAACTGCACCCAAACTGTCTTTCATCAAACTTTTGGCTTTCAAGTAGTAGAGGAAGATGCAAAAAACCAAGTGCATCTTTCTGAATAAACTGTGTGGGAGGAGCATGGGGGAATGGAGCTGCTCACTACGGTTTAGAAACTTTGCCCTGGACATTGCTGAGTTCAAGTGTAATAAACACATGACTCTTGAGTCTCCAGAAAAAATTTCAGTTTACCGAAAATAAAAAATTAATCTTTATACATTAGATCTAATAGTAACACTGAGTAAAAGGCAGAGAGGAAATGAACTTTGAAGTGAGAACTGAAGATCAGTAAAAAAATAACTTTGTAGAAGGTATAATGAGTCTGTGGAAGAAATAATTGAAAACCAGAAGATTTTTTTTTTTAATTAATCTTTATACCTCGAATGCAATAGTAGCACTTTGAGCAAAATGAAGAGCAGAGAAGAGTATTGAAATCAGAGCTAAAGTTATAATATCCCTGTTTATGGCTGCAGAAGAAATTAATTCAACACTGAGATAATTTTGTGCCACCAGATTCCAAAGCATTAACTGTTTTGACTTGATCTCTCTTGCTGGAGTAACTTACGGGAAGCAAATAGGTTTTGAGACATCCAGGGCCCAAGCTATTCTGCTTTGGCGATTTGTAGTCTTCTGTTCCAAAGTCTGCTTCTCAAGTTGCAGTGCAGAATGAACAGAACTTGGTGCAACTGCCCCAGCACAGCATTTTCCAAGGGCTGACTGGGGGGAAAAAGAAAAAAAAGATCTACTCCTCATACCTAGGAGGCTTGGTGTCCAATTCCACCCAAGTCTGTTGGGTTGGGCAGGCCAATCTCTGCATAATCTTAGACAGCCTACTGACCATCATTCTGCATCCTTGGATACTAAAATACTTTGTAGATCTTTTCCCTTTGGCAGATATTGGGTAGCATTATTCATTGACTACTAGGAACGGGTTGACTGAGTGTGATTTTTGCACAGCCTTCAGGACACTGAGAAGTACACAGAAGCAAGACCAAAGACTAAACTATGGTTGAGGGAGGGAGAGAGTGCAAATACTTTCCATCTGAACACTTCGAAAGAATTCTGTTGTAATCCCTCCAAACTAGATTGCCAGACTCATTTAGGAGTTAATCTTAAATGGAATTTCTTAAGCTAGAAATAATGTATTCACACTTTTAATAAACTGGTGAGGCATACTCGAATTAAAAGAACTGTTCCATTTTATCAGCTACTTAGGGAAAATGTGAGAAAATAAAGTTCTTGAATACTAAGAAATTACTCTTGGGTGCTTGGTGTGAGCCCAGTTTGTGCAAATATGTCTCCGTTAGTAACACTAAATCATAGTGTTCCCTGGGCTGTATCAAAAGCAGTGTGGCCAGGAGATTGAGGGAGGTGATTCTGCCCCTCTACTCCCTCTGGTGAGACCTTATCTGGAGACCTGTGTCCAGCTATGGAGCCCTCAGCACAGGAAGGATATGGACCTGTTGGAGCGGGTCCAGAGGAGAGCCACAGAAATGCTCAGAGGGATGGAACACCTCTCCTCTGAAGAAAGGCTGAGAGAGTTGGAGTGGTTCAGCCTGGAGAAGAAAAGGCTTTGGGGAGACCTTACTGCAGCCTTCCAGTACTTAAAGGGGGCCTATAGGAAAGACAGGCACAAACATTTTAGTAGGGCCTTTGTGATAGGACAAGGGTTAATGGTTTTAAACAGAAAAAGGGTGGATTTAGACTAGCTATAAAGAAGAAATTTTTCACAATGAGGGTGGTGAAACACCAGCACAGGTTGCCCAGAGAGGTGGTAGATGCCCCATCCCTGGAAACCTTCCAGGTCAGGTTGGACGGGGCTCTGAGCAACCTGATCTAGTTGAAGATGTCCCTGCTCACTGCACGGGGGGGCTGGGCTAGGTGACCTTTGAAAGTCCCTTCCAACCCAAACTATTCTGTGATTCTGTAGTTGTGGATGGCTGTGGCTTCACCCAGTGCTGATTCTGCAAGGTGTAGCTAGTAGAAGTTGCCTTCTGAGATATATTGTAATGCACGTGCAAGAGACCCAGAATCTACATTGCATTCGCACAAAAAGGGCTCCATAAGCTGTTTGCCAACAGCTGTTTCTCTCACTAGTGTTTCCACCCTGTTATTATTGAGTTGTTGCATTTTCCAGAATTTTGGCAGAATTTAAGCTTTTCCAGAATATTTTACCAGCTTATTGTTTTATCTTTACCATTCCTGGTTTGCACTTTATTCTGCTACTGTTTATACTTGCATCACCAGTGTTGCATTTTTTTTACACAGGGGTACAAGGCATTTCAGTTAAAAACTGTTAACGTTATATGTAACTGTAGTTTTCTGACATCATTTCTTTTCAATTAGGTGAAAATGAAATCCTTGAAACTCTATACAATATTGCAAGCAAGAACAAGATATGGAGGTCTTATATAGGCATGGGTTATTACAACTGCTCAGTTCCTCAGCCCATTGCACGGAATTTGTTGGAGAATGCAGGATGGTAATGTACCACATTTTCTTTTTAAACTCGTATGTATAAATATATGTTTGAAGTTCGTCTCGTGAACCAGCATAGACAAATACACCCCAACCTATTTTTCTGAGTAAGGCTTTCATATATTTGATAGTGATGTGTAAGTGTGGGAACTGTCTGGTTCAAGCTGAAGCTGGAAAGGAAAATGAATACTTCTTACTTTAGAAGATGCTTTTTCTGTAAAATATTTCATTGATTTTTGTGACTTTCATTCACAGCTTCTATTTATTATGAATTAAAACAAGAATATTTGTTTGCTTTAAGGCAGAATACAGACTTAACTCCTAAACTAAAATAATTCTTTCCTAACTTCTGCCTAAATTTAAACCAACTCCCTCTTCCACGGGTATATGCAATTTTGGGTGGAGGTAGTTAAATACTATGTAATACTGTGATTATGGTTTTCTTATGAGGAAGCAAGAAGCCTTGAAAGTTTTAAAAGCTTTTCTCTTGGTGTATTCCTTTCTTGATTTTTCTTTTTTTTTTTTAAACCAGAGACCTTCAAGAGTTTGAATGTGTATCCATAAAGTACATTCTTGTCTGAATAAAAAATTCTCTGGTGCCTGAAACTAGGTAGAGAGCAATACTTGATAATTCATTTACAAAGAGGCTGAGAACATTGTACTTCATTCTCATCACCCCACTGATGTTTCAGTTTTTTGGGACAAGCAGAAGAGTAGCCTGTCTGACAGACTTGAATTTGGATGTTGTTGGTTTGTTGTGGTTTTTTTTTTTTTTACTTAAATGTAACAAGGAAAATATTTTAATGTATTGATTTGTATCTTGTGAACAGCATTAATCTAAATAATAATGGGGTTTTGTCTCTTGATGGACTTTTCCTGACAAAAGCACTAAGGCTTGATTATAAATACTCATTTAGCATTGACATTTCTCTAAAAAACTGTAACTCAGAAATGATGTAACAGAAAAACTAAATTTAATGTGGAGTCTCGCTTTCCAACAGACTGAATACACTGATACGCTGCATTGTCTCGTTTGGTTTACAAGTTCCCTTACCTCTAGGCAGTAACATCCTTTTTTTGGTACTGTATTAAAGTAATAACGGTTGTCTTTATTACTGAGTAATTTTTATTTTAATAAAAGCAGTATTTAAAGGTGGTTTTTATATATATATATGAACCCAACCAACCAAAGAGTCAAATTAGTCAGTGTAAAAAGCCATTGTTACTTAGATGCTGTATTTTTTGTACTTTGGGTTGCCATAAATGGGTCTATATATCTGTAGACCTCCAAGTCTATGTATTTTTTAGACTTATCTTCTCTATTTGCATCTCAAACTTCTGAACTGATGAAAAAGTTGCATTGTTTGGATTCAAGAAATCTATGCACTACCTCTATGCAAAGTTGTATTTGGCCTTATCCCCACCCAGTTTTTGCGATCTAAATGTTTCAGTACAGTGCTGCAAAACAAACAATCAGTTGCTAGAGGCAAAAATAAGTACAGTTAAAAAGTGGACCAAAATGAACTGCATATTCTTAAATCCTAAAAAATTATTTAGTGCTAATAAAACAGAATCCATAAATCTGTTCATGGTTTGTCCAGCGAAGTCAAACTAGATGGCTGAAAGCTAAACTTTTAGATGGCTCAAGTGAAAGCCAAAAGGCTTGTTGGGGAGAGGGTGTATGCATGTGTTCACGTGTGCAAAAGCAAGTGTACAGACTTTCTGGAAGCTGTTTTAAGAAATCAGACCTCTCCCTGCATCTGCTGAGTGTGCAAGGCTTTCCGTGCTAACACACCTCACGCCGCAGCTCCAAGGGAAGTGCTGCCAGCGCAGGCTTTTTGTGTCGGGTCAGTTCTGCTCCTCGCACGTGACGCGTAGTTCCTCACTGCTTGGCGTTCATCATTGCACTGGAACACAGCGTCAGTTTCTAAAAGATTGTTCGCAGACGTCTGCGAACACAGGAGCGAAGGACTTCACAGCATCTAGGACGCTTGGGCTTGCTAGGAGAAGGTAGGAAGCAAAGGGGTAGATTTCAGGAGGAAGCTGTTCAGAACAAAATGTATTTTCATTTGAAAATGGGACCACTGACCCACACTGCTTTCTTTAGAATATTACCACAAAAGTCTTCCCAAACCTCAGATTCTGTTAGGAAAATACCCAGCACTGTTGGAGTTTCAAAACATTTTGAAGCATTTGGACAATGACCTACAATATCTCTCTACACAATAAAATCTGAATAGCGTAATTACTGTGAGATAAAACTGTCTGACCAAAACTATGCACTGGTAAGTGCCTGGGAAGTCAGCATGCAGGAATTTCTTGTGCTGGTAGCTTTAGAAAAGCACAGGCGTCCTTTTTCTTTGTCTGAATCCCATTTAAACTACTTCTGTGTTCGTGAAAGAAGCTATTTCAAAACACTTGGGGTAGATATTTTTCAGATCACTTTTTATCCAAAGAACACTTTGATTGGTAGAGAACACACAAAGTAATTTCTCTTGTGGCCCTGAAATGCTGCAGTTAAAATTCCAGTCCCCTACGTGAGGGATTTGATGTAGTCACAGAAGGTAGAGGATAAGAATCCCTTATTTTTGATACTCGATTTCCTTTTGGCCTTGGTTACTGGCTGCTAACACTTCCTTGCTCCTAGCAATCTGTGACTAACAATTCTATGGGGTGGTAGTCTTAGAAGTGTTTTCCATACACTGCTTAGTTGATGCTAACAAAAGTATTAGCCTGTTTTTTCCAAACAAATAAATAGTCGTCCGAAGTGTAACTTACTTTATCCTTAGAACATCTCAACTTTGAAATGCAGGCAGAAGGATTTATTTTGGGGCATACCACCAGTTATATGACTTTCAGCACAGACCCCTCAAATGTATGAATACCTGTCATCTGTCTGCTGGTATGGATGCATAGTCCTTCTTCTGCTGTAGACCATATTAACATATTCATTAAATTCTTTCACACCCAATGTGCTAAAAAAAAACCGAATTAATTCTGTGCCCTGCCATGAACATAAACGAATAACTGAAGATGTGGAGAATATTTGGTTTCAGAAATAAGCTTACATATAGGCTTCTTATTAACATATATGTCAAAACAGTATAGTATTAATTTCAGGGGCTTAAATGGGGAAAAATACCTATCAGATCTTGAAAATCAAGAAGGCCTTTAAAGTCACACTAAAACCATACAACAGAGCATGATGCAGAGGTCTCCAAAGCACAGCTGACTTGATGCCTTTTCCTCCAGACATTAAATATGTAAGAATAAAGTACCTGTACCAAGGACATCTGCAATCTTTACATTGGTAGTGTAACTTAGTAAACTTACTAACTAGTAGCACTTGTCATTTAGGTATTGCATTCTGAAAATTACTGCATACTGTGCAAAAATCTGATATAAACATTATGTAGCTGGTTTCTACTTGAAGACCAGATACAGAAAGCTGCAAAAGGAGCGACAAAACATGCCAAATTGGCAGTAAATTCAGTGTTTATGCTTTGAGGGGAAACTGGCACGTCTCCATGCCTTATCATAAGAGTATCCAGCTTTCTCAAACCCATGGGTAACATACTGTTTTAGGAACACCCTTACAACTGCTCTTCAAAGATGCATAAAGTGCCAAGTGATGCATCTAGAACTCTTATATACAGTACGGCGTTTGGTAGTTTTACAGGCTGGATGGAACTTCTTGCTGCTGGATGGCTCCTAGTTGTACAGCTTTAGTCTGTCTCTTTCTACACTGCAATGTCTATATATAGGTACATATTTAAATTAAATACAGCTTGTTTTGTTTTGTTTCAGTTTTGGCCTTACCAGTGATGTCAAGTCCATAAAAGTCAGATAATCAAAAAATTTCATGTATTCATGACTGAACTTCAATCTCAGTTTTTCAGTGTTTTCAGATGCATTATCTTTTTTCTGTAGCTCGTATATGTTGGTTTCAAATTCTACTAGTGGTCTGTCCTTTACTTTAAGTTTGTTTCACCTTATTAATTGTCAGCTCTCAAAAAGAATAGTCGTTTCATGTCAGACTTGGCTAAGAAGCAGGGAAAACCTTCCATATTTGGGGAAATCATCAATATTTATCTAATGTAATATATACCTATTGCTTTCTGTTTCTGTACTGAATAGTATATGTAAGAAATTTGAGAAGATGCATCATTTAAATATACAGTAAATACATTAGCATCATCTATTACACTTTGAGTTCACTTATTGAGTATGTCCTCCTTTCTAGCTCTTCCATTCTCTTCTTCAGGACTTTTTTCCTACCTTGTCTCTTGCATTGCTATCTTATTGTTCCTCTCATCTTGTTCCATACCACAGGATCTGCAGCTTGTTCTTGCAAAATCTTTGTTGCTCACCTTCTATTAACGTTACATGACTTGAGCTTCCAAAAACTTCACTGTCTTTTTAAGGATTATACATTCACCCATAAGCATATTTCAAAAGTCTCGGGCTTATTACTGCCCTTTCAGGAGACAAACTGTTGTCTTCTTCCATCGTTAGAAAACAGAGGCCACAAGTGTTCCCACTTACCACTTTTTTCTGGCCACTACTCTGAATTCAAACTGGTATGAAGTCTGTCCTGAACAACCATGGAATCCAGGAACCAAATTTTCAGCAGTGAGAGGAGAGCCTGATCTCTGTTCTTGCCTTTCATCCCTGGATCCATGCTGCTTTGTTTTTCTGGACTGTTAAAATGGAGTGTTTCCCTTAGATTGTTGCCTTTTCTCAGGCATTGCTTACGTTGCCTCTGTTTTATTCTCCAAATGACAACAGATAAAACTCACATCAGTCTCACTTCCCTTCACTAACATATATGGAAACTGTCATTTCACAAGAAGTTGCATATTTCTGAGCTTTGATACTGTGAAATGCTGAGTGCCTTTCCTCCCATAAGCATGGAGAAGATTTAGCAAGTAAAGACCTGCGAAATAACATTGAAAGATAATGACAATATCTAGATATGATTGAACTAAGCATCCTCATTTGGATATTGTGACTTGACTCAGTTATTCCACTGTCAGTGCTTACTTCCCCTCTCCCTTCTCCAAGATGCGCTCACACCTATGTTTTAAAAGCTATTTCTCTTTTCAAGATGGAGAAATAGAATTCTTCCTCTGTATAAAGCCAAGTCAATACCGGAAGAGAAAATATTTTCAGGTTTCCAAGACAGTAATAAATTACAGCCATCTAAAAATAACTGTTTTCTAGCAAACTTTCATGTTAGGGAATTATGCTTTATAATTTATTTTTCCTATGACACAGTTCAGTTATATATTGGCATAATTCTGTTACACATCGGTTTTCCTAGACCCAAACACAGAATTCTTTTCTTACAGGGTTACCCAGTATACTCCTTACCAGCCTGAGGTTTCCCAGGGCAGGCTGGAGAGCCTGCTAAATTACCAGACTATGGTGTGCGATATCACAGGAATGGATGTGGCTAATGCATCTTTGCTGGATGAGGGGACAGCTGCTGCAGAAGCCATGCAATTGTGTCACAGGTACTATCTTTAAATGTATGGTTAAATCACAGCAGGAAGGAATTCGGGAGCTTGGAAGGTGTCTTTCATGGATAGGTGAGTGGGTTGAAGTTGAGCGTGGTCTTTTCTCTGCCAGCAGATCACTAAACAACTATAGCCCATGTTATTAAGTTCCCAGAGAAGTTCACAGTGTTGATGTGAATGTTTAACTCAGACACCTAAAGCCTTAAGAAACCTAAGGACCTAGAGACCAGGGGGAAGTCTAGAGTAAGGAAGACTTCCCTTGATGGAGGAGGGTCATGTTAGAGAATACTTAAGCAGACTGGACATACACAGGGCCATGGGCCCTGATGTGATGCACCCATGAGCGCTGAGGGAGCCGCCTGACGTCATTGCGAGGCCACTCTTGATTATCTCTGAACCATCATGGCAACTGGGAGAGGTGCCTCAGCACTGGAGGAACGCAAATGTCACTCTTCTTTTCAGGAAGGGCAGGAATGAGGATACAGGGAACTATTGGCCAGTCAGCCTCACCTTGATACCTTGAACGCAGTGGAACAACTACTAGTCCTGGAAACCATTTCCAGGCGTGTGAAGGACAAGAAGGTGATCAGGAGTCACCAGCATGGATTCACATGGGGGAAGTCATGCCTGACAAATCTGTTAACTTTCTAGGATTAAATGGCTGGCTTGGTAGATGAGGGAAGAGCAGTGGATATCATCTACCTTGATGGTGTCCCGTAGGATCCTCACAGAGAAGCTGAAGAAGTATGGGCTGGATGAAGCGTGAGTGAGGTGGATTGAAAACTGTCTGAATGCCTGGGCAGTGATCAGTGATGTGAAGTCTAGTTAGAGGCCAGTTATTAATGGCCTACTCCAGGGGCAACACTGGGTCCAATTAATGGTCTGGATGATGAGCCAGAGTGTATCCTTGCTGATGGTACAAAACAGGGAGGAGCAGCTCATACACCAGAGGGTTGTACTGACATAGAGAGGGACCATGACAGGCTGGAGAAATGGGCTGACGGGAACCTCAAGAAGCTCAACAAGGGAAAGTGCAAAGTGCTGCACCTGTGGAGGAACAACCCCAGGCATATGGGGTACATGGTGGGGGCTGGCAGGCTGGAAGGCTGCTTTGCAGAAGAGGCCTATGGAGGTCCTAGGGGACACCAAGTTGAACATGAGCCAGCAGTGTGAATGGTATCCTGGTCTGCATCAGGAGGAGCCTTACCAACAGGTCAATGGAGGTGATCCTTGCCCTCTCCTCAGCACTGATGAGGCCACACTGGTGTCCGGTTCTGGCCTCCTCAGTACAAGAGAGACATGGACCTACTGGAGAGAGTCTGGCTGCCCTACCTGTGGCACCAGCTGACCCCAAACACAAAAACCCGCCCGAGGGGCGCCCGCCGCAGACACGCAGGCCCCTATGGCTGAGGTGCTCCTCCAGTTGCTGGCACTGAAGTCCACTCACTCCCCTCACTCCAGTTGCTGCACCGTGGACGTGTGGATCCTCCATGGTCTGACTCCAGACGCTGGCACCCAGACAGCCACATACACCCACTCCTGCGCATGGAGTACAGGTTCCTCTCACCCATGGACAGAACCAGAAAGGAATTTAACGCTAAGAGAGGACAGACAGTTGGGTGGAAGTGCATCAACCAGCAGCTATTTATACATGACTGTCCCTTTTTACCCCCTTACCCCTCTATTTCCTTACACTTGTTCCTCCCAGAATCACCTAGCTGTGTCCCTTTTCCCTTCCACACCTCATGAAAAGCCCTTGCAACCCCAGAACGCTCTTGCCCTGCATCCCATAACGTCTCTGCCCCGGAGGGGTCCAGACAGTGTGTCTGGGTTAATTAATTTGGCTTCCCACCTTCCTTGGGGCTGCTCTGCTCCTCTGTGCTTGTGGAGATGGGTCCCTGGTGGGCTGGTAGCTCCTGTGGTGGGCCTGGGAGCAGCAGGGACAGGGTGTTATTTGGGTGTCCCCCCCACAACCGTTGCCTCTCTGTGGGCGTGCAGAGCAGCTTTTATCACATAACCTCAGTCTGCGGCGTGAATCTCCGGTGTCCATGAACACCGAAGGCAAGAATTGTTTTTTTCTACTAGTGGTTAAAAGGAGCTTTAAAAACTGGTGGAGTATGTCAGTCCTAAGTTGCTAAAACTGAAACTGTTAACTGGTGTATCCGAATTTACTGGCAGGGATCGGCATTTGAAAGGCATCTGCAAATCAAATTAAATCTGAGAGGTGATTGAAGGTCACTGTAGGTCTGTGTATCAGGAAGGAGATTACATAGCAGAGACTGTGTTGTAACTATTTAATTGTTCAAAGCATCAGTCTGACATAAAATCATGTTTACCAGAGAAAACTAGGCAATTGCCTTAGTCTCCATTTTACTATTATGATGGCCCATGTTTGGTTATCCAGGCAACACTGAAAATCTGTATTAAAGACCACAGCTGTACTCCTTTAAAAGAGTATATGTGTGTGGAGGCAATTGTCTCCTTGTTCTGTTTCACAGTCTGTTTTAATTTTTGTCATGTACGAATATTACTTGAGTGTCTGAAATGCACTTTTCTTATTTTAAATGGACCAGAGCTTTCATTTAATCTTAAACTTAATTTGGATATGATAATCAAAATTTAAAACTGCCTTTGAACTTAGGAGGACTCACATTTAGAAAACGAATTAATTTTATTTCCATGGAAAACAATATATTCTTGATATGTAACCCTTCTTTTTTTCCTTTTCTGAAAACAGGCACAACAAAAGAAGGAAGTTCTATGTAGATGCCCGATGCCACCCTCAAACTATAGCAGTGGTCCAAACTAGAGCAAAGTAATGTTTTTCTCCATTTTCCACCACGTCTTTTCACTTATATTAAATAATTTTTCATGTATGCCTCTTACACCATATACCTATCATTTTTGGAATGTAGGATTATGCTTTCTTTGCAGAATATAAGCAGAAGTTTGTTAACATTTGCTTCTACTTTTCCATTCAAATACAACTGAAAGTAATTAAAGATGTCTAAAAAGAGACTAAACATCTGATAAAAAGAAAGAATTTTATTGTCCCCTTGTTTGCGCAGATACATACATTTGGTTATTGAATTCAGTGTGATCATTTTTTTTAACTAGGAAATGAATTACCCTGGATAGCAAAACCTCTCTTTTAATGAAAGCTAAATCCATTTTAAGTTTACAGTTTAAAGTAACCATCTTCTAAAAATATGACTTGGTTCTCAAAGTTAAACATGCCAAAGCAACAAAATGTTGATATCAAGTAGCTTATGCATCCTCTGCTCTGCTTTGCTCCATATTTATGATGATGGTATCAAATGCAATTATTTTTCAGTATTATATACCATGACATGAAACTTTCTCAATGTTTAGTGCTGCAAAGCAGGTTCAACTCTCTGTATGTTAAAGAAAAAAGTCATATGTAACTCCAGGAAAACATCACATTAATTATATCACTACAAGGCAGGATGTGGTTTGAATATGTTGTCTTCTGCATGTTTTTGTTTTCCAGTTATACAGGTGTTATTACTGAGCTCAAATTACCCCATGAGATGGATTTCAGTGGAAAGGACGTCAGTGGAGTATTATTTCAGTATCCAGACACTGAAGGGAAGGTGGAAGACTTCTCTGAACTTGTTGAAAGAGCTCATCAGGATGGGGTAAAGTAAATTTTATAGGTCTCTCAGATTTCAAGCTGATACATCAGCCATAACCATAGAAACTGTTACATGAGATAACATCCAAAGCATTCATCATCAGCTCCGTGCCATTTATAACCATTACAACCATTGCATCGCAGCTCTGTGCAAGTGGTAGGGAGTCACCTGAAGATAGGCCTTGCTCAAACTTAGCTCCCGTGCAAACACCGCTCCTTCAGAAAAGAGGCTGACTGCTCTGTGCACCTCTGTTTGCAGACTCTCACCTGCTGCGCGACGGATCTCCTGGCTCTCTGTATTCTGAAGCCTCCTGGAGAGTTAGGGGTAGATGTTGTCCTGGGTAACTCCCAGAGGTTTGGCGTGCCGCTCTGCTACGGGGGACCCCACGCGGCATTCTTTGCTGTCAAGGAAAACCTAGTGAGAATGATGCCGGGCAGAATGGTGGGCGTTACGAGGTAAGGGCTCCCTTCGCCGTTAGTGTCTTCAGGGAAAATCGAAATAAAACACGTTATGACTATCTTCTGCAGCCTTTTTGAGTAACAGCTGACCATGTTGTTGTACCGAACACCTTTTTTCTTGAAAACTGGAAGACAAAAAGTTGCCTTCAGTTTTTAGGAAGTAAGGTTAAAGAATTGCATTTGCGTGGAATGAAGCTGTGACCTATCTATAGTGCTTGCTGCAATGTGGGATGAAGAGGTAACGGAAACAGCAGAGAGGATTAGTTGTGATGGCATGAGGCTTTGCAAGCTAAGTTATTCCACTTGTTCTGTACTGCTATACCTCTTCCTCTGACATACAGTCATTAAAAACATAAATGTAAGAAGCAGAAAATTCAGTGAACCTCCTAAATAGAATCATATAGTCATAGAATCTTTGAGCTGGAATGGACCTTCAAAGGTCATCTAGTCCAGCCCCCCTGCAGTGAGCAGTGACATCTTCAACTACATCAGGTTGCTCAGAGCCCTGTCCAACCTGACCTGGAAGGTATCCAGGGATGGGGCATCTACCACCTCTCTGGGCAACCTGTGCCAGTGTTCTACCACCCCCATTGTGAAAAAGTTCTTCCTTATATCAAGACTGAGTCTATACTCTTTCAGTTTAAAACCATTACCCCGCGTCCTATTGCAGCAGGCATCACTGAAAAGTCTGTCCCCATCTTTCTTATAAGACCCCTTTAAGGACTGGAAGGCTGCAATAAGGTCTCACCGGAGCCTTCTCTTCTCCAGGCTGAACAACACGAACTCTCTCAGCCTGTCCTCACAGGAGAGGTGTTCCATCCCTCTGAGCATTTCTGTGGCCCTCCTCTGGACCCACTCCAACAGGTCCATGTCCTTCCTGCGCTGAGGGCTTCAGAGTTGAATGCAGTACTCCTGGTGGGGTCTCACCAGAGCGGAGTAAAGGGGCAGAATCACCTCCCTTGACCTGCTGGCCACGCTGCTTTGGATGCAGCCCAGGATACGGTTGGCCTTCTGGGCTACAAGCGCACATTGCTGGCTTATGATGTCCAGCTTTTCATCCACCAGCATCCCCAAGTCCTTCTCAGGAGGGCTGCTCTCAATCCCTTCATCCCTGGCCTGTATTGAGGTGTTGCCTCGACCCAGGTGCAGGACCCTGCACTTGGCCTTGTTGAACCTCATCATGAGGTTCACACCTCGGGCCGATTCCTTGAGCTTGTCCAGGTCCCTCTGGATGGTGTCCCATCCCTCAGGTGTGTCAGCCGCACCACTCAGCTTGGTGTCATCTGCAAACTTGCTGAGGGTGCACTTGATGTCACTGTCTGTGTCATTGATGAAGATGCTAAAATGTACTGGTCCCAATACGGACCCCTGAAGGACACCACTCATCACCATTCTCCATCTGGACATTGAGCCATTGACCACTACCCCCTGGATGTGACCATCCCACCAATTTCTCATCCACTCAATAGTCCACCCATTAAATCCGTCTCTCTCCAATTTAGAGAGAAGGATGTTGTGGGGGACCATGTCAAAGGCCTTACAGAAGTCCAGATAGATGACATCAGTAGCTCTTCTCTTCAAATTTTAGTCAAGCTTAAACAAAGCAGAGGAATAGCATGCAAAAACTTACCTCTAATTCCTGTTATTGGTGACATATTTTGAATTTTGGCAGGATTTCTAACTGGGAATAGTAGAAACGTGAAGTAATTGTCAATGGAAAGATTTCATATCTTTGGCGCAGAAGTTATTCAGAAGTACTTCAGTAACCAAAATAAATAATGACATTAACAGTTATCAATAAGCTTAGCAATATTTCATTTGTATGGTAATACTCCTTCAAATAGATCTTCAGTCATCCTGCTTATTGTAACGGTATCCTTAGGCTTTACTCATAGATCTGAAATCTGATCCCCAATTCAGACTTTGCTCAGAAGTCTGGTACAATCTTTTACAAAAGAAGATTAACCCTATTTATCAAAGTCATGCTACTGCTACTCTGTGACTACACCTAGTTTAATATTTTTAGTCTACTTTCATCTTTCCACATCTCAAGAAAGTTGGAAAAGAAAATGTTAAAATGAAAAAGCTACAGTACTTTCTCAATGCAGCTTTCTGCCATGGATTTTTTTAAGTTTTTGATCACAGAATAACAGAATGATTGAGGTTAGAAGGGACCTCTGGAGGTCATCTGGTCCAACACCCCTGCTCAAGCAGGTTGACCTAGAGTTAGTAGCCCAGGACCATGTCAAGATGTCTTTTGAAGATCTCCAAGGATGGAGACTCCACAGTTTCTCTGGGCAACCTGTACTAGTCCTCAGTCAGCCTCACAGTGAAAAAGTGTTTCCTCATGTTCAGGAGGAACCACCTGTGTTTCAGTCTGAACCCATTGCCTCTGGTTCTGTCACTGGGCACTGCTGACACAAGTCTGGCTCTGTCCTCTTTGCACCCTCCCTTCAGATATTTATATAACGTTGATGAGGTCCTCCCTGAGCCTTCTCCAGGCAGAAATGTCCCATCTTTCTCGGCCTTTCCTCAGAGGAGAGGCCTGGTCCCTTCAACATCTTTGTGGCCCTTCACTGGACCCTCTCCAGTACGTCCGTGTCTCTCTTGTACTGAGGAGCTCAGAACTGGACACAGCACTCCAGGTGTGGCCTCACCAGTGCTGAGAAGAGGGCAGGGATCACCTCCCTTGACTTGCTGGCAAAGCTTTGCTCAATGCAGCCCAGGATACCGTTCACCTTCTATGCTGCATGGGCACACTGATGGCTCACGTTCAACATGGTGTTCCCCAGGACCCCAGGGTCTCTTCTGCCAAGCTGCTTTCGAGCTGCCTGGCCCCCAGCATGTACTGATGCTTGGGGTTCTTTGCCAGGGGCAGCACTTTGCAATTCCACTTGTTGAGCTTCATGAGGTGCCTGTCAGCCCACTTCTCCAGCCTGTCAAGGTCCCTCTGGATGGACTGATGATAAACTAAGCTGTATAGTCAAAATCCCCAACAACTGCTAGAGTAAAAATTATTTAAATGTCATATAACTGGTGCGCAAGTACTTGGGGCAAGTAGTCTAGTTATTCAAGCGCCAACATATGTGCATAAATATATATATTTTTTAAAAATAGTATCTCCATTTCTTTTTGTGGCTGTTCTGAAAGTGTTCATAGTTTTAAAGGGTATTAGATTGTTTCTTACCTCTCCACTTTTAACATGTTAGGAACCCAAAGGACCTCTTAAACGATGGATTGGCCAGAGCACTTTCAGTTATTTCACACAACCTTGTTGGATGGGTTATTTTTGTATACAAACTCAACATGCTTTTACTTAACATCATCAGAAAAGATGCTGCCATGCTGCCTTCTCAGTGTTTGTTCAAATTAAGTTCTGGATTACTATTCAGTTAAAACAGCTGCAATAATCTGTGGCATTTTAAGTCAAATACCAAGTTTTGGTGTAGTACGTTTAGAAAACTCACTGTGTGCTCTACCTGACCAGACACACTTGCCAGCCATGATGTAAATAGAAATCTAGAGACTTTAGTCTCACTCTCTGTTTGATATCACAGCTGTCCTGACTTATGCTTTATTCTCTCTAGCACCCTTCTGTCTCAGAGGATAGATAACTAGTTTCAGGTTTGCATGCATAGAGCCCAGTGTCTTAAATTACTGTAAATGTAAAGTAACAGAAGCAACATTTTCACTTGTGACTTAGAGATGCAAATGGAAAGGAAGTGTACCGACTTGCTTTGCAAACACGAGAGCAGCATATCAGGAGGGATAAAGCTACCAGCAACATCTGCACAGCACAGGTAACCTGTCACGCTTTATTTTCAGCGGTAGAAAGGAGCCAGTTAAACCAAAAGCTTATAGTCCTAATATCACAGTAATTTGAGTTAGCTTTACTTTTGAGAGTTTCTACTAGAAAAATGAAGAACATTGAAATATTCTGGTGTTTGTGTATTTATTTGGAGTCCTTTGAAAAATGGAACCCTGCTTGAAAAGAGTGCATTAATATCTGTTTCCTTTAATAAAGATTTTAGCCCTGAATTTTGTGGCATCATGAGTCCATCTGTCACATAGGGTGAATGCCACTGAGTAGTGCTGTGTTTGTGATGAATGAGACAGATTTCTTAATAAAACAGGGGGAATTCTAATAATCTGAAATTGCCCACTCAAGGCAAAAAAAAAAAATCCGTTTTAAAATTCTAAAACTACTTGTTCAAATTACCACAACTTGTATTTTGGCAATGTGATGTGATGCAAATTACTACATTGCCAAAGAGCTATCTTTACAGGAAAATACCATGATAAAGTAAGTAATTATCCAAAATAGTTATCTTCAGAATGCCTCCGCAGACCTCCAGCCAGGCAAGTTCATAATTTTTCTACTCCTATCAATGTTTTGATCATACCCTTAGTATTGTGCCAGATTTTGAGAAGGGATTATTAATATTAAAAGGAGCTTAATTACTTAGTATTCATGAGATATTCCATAAATGTTTTGTACCGATCCTAAACAATGAGTTTCCTATGAGACTAGCTTTATTTGCGAGTCTTCAAACGTCTTTGTTGTGGTAATTGAATTTAAGTTCATGTTTATTGCTGATAAGGTTACATTTCAATGGGTCTTGAATTAATAATCAGTGCTTACATTTTCATAAAGGTATTTTGCCTTTCCCACCTTTTGTTTTGTAGGCAACACATAATCAAGCATAACAGCAGCCGATGATATGTGGTTGTCCCTGGTGCTGGAGAAACTTTCCAGTAAACTAACATGAAATAATCTTTGATGACGGTGGTGATGATAGTAATAATGTCATAAATTGTATTTGGATCCTAGGCTCTTCTGGCTAATATGGCAGCCATGTTTGGTGTATACCATGGGTCTGATGGATTAAGGCATATTGCAAGACGGGTACACAATGCTACTCTAATCTTGGCTGAAGGTAAGTATTTAATATTTGCAGAAACTGTTCTTAAATCCTTACACCTTCTTAAATAATACGTCTTAAATTTATGGGGTTTTTTTTGCCAGCTGATGTGTGTTCTCTCAACTCTAGGGATAACATTTTAACACAAAACTCATAGCTAATGTTTTTGTGTACTTATGATAATGACATCCAAGAATTAGGTATCAATGAGCTTGCAAGCATTAGTTCTGCTTCTTTGGGAAACTAACAGAAGTCTACACAGCAAATCTCTAGATGATAAGCTTCAAATGCTGTTTTCCAGCTGCAAGCTCTGTACTTCACTTACTGGACCATCCTAGCTTACACACAGAAATCTGATCTGCACAGAGTATTAATAACATAGCAAAAATAAGAAATAAAGAAATAGGAACATTTCAGTTCAGTTGGGTGGAGTATCATACCTGCTATGAACACCGAAATCCCAAAGCTTAACAGCTGACCAAAAGTACAGAATCTGTAGTGGAAAATAATGATTGCAGCTGGACTATGTGGTCTGGTAGGTTTTTTTCACTGGCATGACTATCGTTGCTGTCAGGAGGGGCTATGCAGAACTGGAGTGCTGGGAACTGAGGAACGATTGCCACAATTATCCATGCTTTATTTGCCAGCTTAGCCAGAAGACCTTTTGCTGCTGTGAAAAGCTCTAAGACTCTAAACTTTGTTATGGCAAGGTCCATGATGGTTAATACCCATTTACATAACAAAATTTTTCTTTCCAGTCTTGTGATTTTGTCCTTATTGCATTGATATATCAATTCTGCTACTGTATATATTACAAATCTGATGTGTCAGAAGGATCTTCCCTAGACTCAATCTGCATTATTAATTAGGTCTGAACCTGATTTAGATGCATTTTGTGCGCAGTGACATTTCACTAAAAAGCCGGTCATTTTGCTGGTCTGTACACAAGGGGAATACTTTGCTTTATATGTAAAAGCATTTACTTACAACATTGATAGTGTTATTATGCAAGTACGGTGTAAGCAAGCAATACAGTATGCAGCTAATAAAATTAACTTACTGTTTTTTATAGGTCTCAGGCGAGCTGGTCATAAACTACATCATGATCTGTTCTTTGATACCTTGACGATCACATGTGGCTGCTCAGTCAAAGAGGTTTTGGACAGAGCAGCTCTTAGAAGGATAAATTTTCGGATTTATAGTGATGGCAGAGTAAGCAACTCCCTAAACCTTTCAGAAATTTTGTAGCATGACTTTTTCTAGTTTCTAGTCGTTACATGTGCTAAACAGAACAAAATTATTTAAGACTTACTGTAATTTGCTCAGATATATCTATCAGTCAATTATAAAGATAATATAAACAGTGAAGTTAAGTGATGTACTGAACTTCCAGAAACAATAGTTGTGTTTTCATTTTATGCCTATTTAAAAAGTTTATCTAATTGTTTCATGTTAAATGTGCCACTAAGGACTAGAGTGGAGAGACTCAGTGATGAAATGCAAGGTGGCTTACAGAATTCTGGTCCTGTGGCAGTGTTTAAAGACAGATTGAAATCTAAACCGCATTTTAGTAGGCACTAAGGACTTTTTGCAGAGTCTAATATGTTCTGTAAAATGGGATGGGGGGGGAGGAGGCGGTGTAGCAAAATGGGCAATTTTCATATTTCATGGAAAACACTTAGAAACATTAGAAGTGAGGTCACAAGTCTTGAAGCTTGTGAGCCATCTGTCTTGGATGGTTTAGTATGGGAAAGATAGGAATTAGAAAATTTTATGTAAATAAAATAGATTTATGTATCTATTACATAAAATGAAATTACATTTACATATTGTTGGGTAGGTTGATTTTTTTCTTTATTTTCTCATGTGTTCTGGCATATTTTGGCTCAGCCAGAACAAATTAATTAAGGGTTTTGAGTAATTACTGTTACCTTTATCCATAGCTTGGAGTATCGCTGGATGAAACTGTAAATGAGAAAGACCTAGATGACATATTATGGAGTTTTGGTTGCGAGTCTTCAGCTGTAAGTAGACAGTAGTTCCTAGAGATTAAATTATCTGTACGTTTCAGAAGTTTATTGAAAAGCAAAACTGCTCTTGAGACAGTGGGTGTCTATAGGATGACCATTTGTTAAATACTGAGAATTTCAGATCCTCTCTTAAAGAAAGAGGCAGCATGAGATAACAATGATTTCTGCAACCGAGTAATGCCATTTTCTGATTGTGACACTTAGTCCTTTCAGTCAGCTTGGACATCTTGCTTTTAGGCTGCTACTGTTTTTGTGGGGGGTAGGACATGTTGGTCAATTATTTCTCTCCCACTGGAATTCTCGTTGCGTATCATTAGTAATTAGCAGCAACACTTCCAAGACGAGGACTACTGAGACATCTGTACCCAGTTTTAACACAATGCTGTTGTCATGCTAGACATGTATAGGTATGTATATTAATAAGTCTTTTTTTTTCACATCAAGCTACTTAAATTGTGAGGTAAGCTGGTAGTATAAGCTAGTTCTGATAGAAACTGTGAAAAGAGAAATTTCTGTGAAACTATTTGACTCCATGTTTCTTTGTGTCAAGGAGCTAATTGCTGAGGGTATGGGCGAGGAAACCAAAGGCATCCTTAGCACCCCATTTAAGAGAACTTCCAAATTCTTGACACATCAGGTTTTCAACAGGTTTGTGAAATTGCTTTATATTTTATATTTTAATGGAATCTGAAGGTATCTGCTTTCAAAAGTCATACTGGAGTTGGTTGAGGACAGTTTTATAGCTGTATTCACACAGTCACTCATTACGCTGAAATTATCTACTTAGTAGCATATTTAAGTATCTTTCACATTTTAAATGAGCAAAGCAATACTCATGGTCGTATGGGGGATGTGTTTTTCCATTAATCTGCCAGATTGTACAAGCTATTATTTGAGTACATAGTATCCGCATAGTATTATGCATACTTACTGATAACATTTCTGAGTGAATGATAGTAGGCATTTTTCATCCACATTGCTGTTAGCAAGCATAAAGTACTGATTTGGAAAGAAGTACCTAGTATACATTAAAAATTATCCTCAGTCTCAATTCTTTTTTTGTGGCTTTTCCTGTATTAGAGCACAGATCAACCAGCTGGTATAGCTAATCTGCTTGCCTTAACACCACATTTTGTGTCCTCCAGCTATCACTCTGAGACAAATATCGTGCGGTACATGAAAAGATTAGAAAACAAAGATATTTCCCTTGTTCACAGCATGATTCCTTTGGTAGGTATTTACTAAAAAGAGAAAAAAATAGGTACTTACATACATATTTATATATTTCAATAAATACTGACAAATGTGTTTGTATTTTTAGGGATCCTGCACAATGAAGCTTAATAGTTCAGCTGAACTTACAGTAAGTTGCGGTAATACTGTCTTACTTGAGATCCACATAACTAAATTATCTAGACAGTGCCATAGGAGAGAAATAAAGACTGCTTTTGGTCTAGTTGAGCTAGACAACTGAGGAGACAGTTTCAGAAGTAGCTAAAGTCATCAGCTTCCTCTTCCGCTAGGAAAAAAGCTCTGAAAAGCACAGTAGGAGTGCAACAAGAGCAGGAGAGTGAGTGGCTTTGAAGACTCCATTCTTAAAAAAATAATTAAAATAATTTTTGGAATTAGGTACCACAGTCCTGTTCCCTCATGTGGTGCTGCAGCACCTAACTTCTATCTGCTTTAGCCTTTATCCTACAGTCAAATCTTCAGAAATATGGAGTCAGGTGGAACTGGCAATTCATGCTTCTTTATCAGTTTGCTATTTCTTAGGGTAGCACTCCTTTGTCCCACATGAGGAGCTGCAGTCCATGGATATCTTCATTTTTCTAGTTAGTAGCAAATGAAACAGAGCCTTAGCCAGGCTATTTGGTACCAAATGGCTTTTTGACTCAAAACGAGCTTCCTCTCCTCTCTCCCTGTTGGCTTCTCGCTTTGGTCTTTCACTGGGTTTCCTTTTTCCCCTTTCTCTCATTGCCTTCTTTATGTCTTCTCCCTTTTCTGTTTTCTGTCTTGTATACTCCCTTCTAATTATAATGGATAGCAGCAAAACTGTGTGAAACTGAGCGTTACGTACTATTCCACATGACTCCTCTCTGTTTGCCATGTGATCCCACAGCTCTGCATAAAGGTAGGTTCTCCTTCCGACCTAGAAGGAGAAACTAAGAGTTTTTAAGCATCTTCTGAATGTTACAAAAAATGTTACTGGAAGTCATAGAATCATAGAATTGTTTAGGTTGGAAAAGATCCTTGAGATCATCGAGTCTAACCATTAACTTAACACTGCCAAGTCCACCACCAAACCATGTCCCTAAGCACCACATCTATACCTCTTTTAAATACCTCCAGGGATGGTGACTCAAGCACTTCCTTGGGCAGCCTGTTCCAGTGCTTGACAGCCCTTTCAGTGAAGAAATTTTTCCCAATACCCAATCTAAACCTCCCCTGGTGAAACTTGAGGCTGTTTACTTTCCTCTCAGTTGTTACTTGAGAGCACACTAACACCCACCTCACTACAACCTCCTTTCAGGTAGTTGTAGAGTGTTAAGGTCTCCCCTCAGCCTCCTCCAGGCTAAACAACACCAGTTCCCTCATAGAGGTTCTTGACAGGACTTGTCCCTTCACCAGCTTTGTTCTCCAGCACCTCAGCATCCTTATTGTAGTGAGGGGTCCAAAACTGGACACATTATTCAAGCTGCGGCCTCACCAGTGCCGAGTACAGGGGCATAATCACTTCCCTACTCCTGCTGGCCACACTATTTCTGATACAGGCCAGGATGCTGTTGGCCTTCTTGGCCACCTGGGCACACTGCTGGCTCATGTTCAGCTGGCTGTCAACCAGCACCTCAGGTCCTTTTCTGCCGGGCAGCTCTCCAGCCACTTTTCCCCAAGCCTGAATAGTTGCGTGGGGTTGTTGTGAACCCAAGTGCACCTAGGCTTGTTGAACCTCATGCAGTTGACCTCAGCCCATCAGTCCAGCCTGTCCTCTCTAGAGCCTTCCTCTGTAGAGCCTTCCTATCCTCAAGGAGATCAACACTCCCACCTAACTTGGTGTCATCTGCGAATTTACTGAGGGTATGCTGGATCCTCCATGTCATTGACAAAGATATTAAACAGAACTGGACCCAATACTGAGCCCTGGGGAACACCACTCATGACCAGCTACCAACTGGATTTAACTCCGTTCACCACAACTCTCTGAGCTCAGCCATCCAGACATATTTTTACCCAGCAAAGAGTACACCTGGCCAAGCCATGAGCAGCCAGTTTGTCCAGGAGAATGCTGTGGGAAATGGTGCCAAAGGCTTTACTAAAGTCTAGGTAGGCAACTGTCACAGCCTTTCCCTTGTCCACTAAGCAGGTCATCTTGTCATAGAAGAAGATCAGGTTAGCCAAGCAGGACCTGCCTTTCATAAACCCATGCTGACTGGGCCTGATCATCTGGTTGTTCTGCATGTGCTGTGTGATGGCACTCAAGATGATCTGCTCCATAAGCTTCCCAGGCACCAAGGTCAGACTGACAGCCCTGTAGATCCCCAGCTACTCCTTCCAGCTCTTCTAGATGGGTGCCACATTTGGTAATCTCCAGTCAACTGGGGCCTCCCTGGTTAGCCAAGACTCCTGATAAATGAGGGAAAGTGGTTTGGTGAGCATTCAGGAGAATGCTGTGGGAAATAGTGTCAAAGTCTTTACTAAAGTCCAGACAGACAACATCCACAGCCTTTCCCTCATTGACTAAGAGGGTCACCTTGTCACAGAAGATCAGGTTAGTCAAGCAGGACCTGCCTGTCATAAACCCGTGCTGACTGGGCCTGATCACCTGCTTGTCCTCTACTTGCCACATGATGGCACTCAGGATGATCTGCTCCATAATCTCCCCCAGCATCAAGGTCAGACTGACAGGCCTGTAGTTCCCCAGATCCTCCTTCTGGCCCTTCTTGTAGACGGGCCTCACATTTGCTAACCTCTGGTCAGCTGGGACCTCCCCAGTTAGCCAGGACTGCTGATAAATGATGGAATGTGGCTTAGTGAGCACTTCTGCCAGCTCCCTCAGTACCTTTGGGTGGATGCCATCTGGCCCATAGACTTGTGCATGTTTAAGTGTTGTAGCAGGTCACTAACCATTTCCCCTTGGACTATGGGGGCTTCATTCTGCTCGCCATCAACATCTTACAGCTCAGGGGGCTGGATGCCCAGAGAACAACTGGTCTTACTATTAAAGACTGAGACAAAGAAGGCAGTGCCTTAGCCTTTTTCTTCATCCTTTGTCTCTATGTTTCCTTCTGCATCCAATAGAGGATGGAGATTCTCCTTAGCCCTCCTTTGGTTGCTAATGTACTTTTTGTTTTTTACAACAGTAGCCAGATTAAGTTCTAGTTGTGCTTTGGCCCTTCTAATTTTCTCCCTGCATAACCTCATGACATTCTTGTAGTCCTCCTGAGTTGCCCGACCCTTCAGGTCATGAACTTTCCTTTATTTCTTGAGTTCTAGCCAAAGTTCAGTGTTCAGCCAGGCCACATCCTACAATGAGTTTGGAAACTTGTTTTGCTGCACAAGAAATACTTGATTTTTATTTGAGGACAGGGCAGCTTCTTTCCTTCATAGAATGTAACAACAAAACAGGGCTGTCAGCAGAATTTTTAGTTGCAGCAGATGCTTTTTCTTTCTTTTTTTTTTAATAGCCTATTTCATGGAAAGAATTTGCCAACATCCACCCTTTCGTGCCCCTGGATCAAGCTCAAGGGTATCAGCAGCTTTTCAAGGATTTAGAGAAGGACCTGTGTGAGATTACTGGCTATGACAAAATCTCCTTCCAACCAAACAGGTAGGAATTTTTTTCTGAATGTTTGTTCCTTAACAATTGCAAAAAATTATCTCTAAAGAAAATGTGCAAGCCAAAAATGGAAGAAGTTTCTAAGATTAGATTTGACAAAGGGAAGCCTTGAATGCAAGTTTATGAAAACAAGATTTATTTTTTCAAAACTGTAGAACCTTATTTTGTCTTCTCTAAAAGTTTCATGATTTGTTTTTTTCTATTCTTTTAATCTTTTTTCACATGATTTCCTCTCTATAAAGGCTTGTTTCTCCACCATTGCTTGCTTAAAATGGTGATGTTACTGATCTCCTCCTATGAGCTAAAATTAAAGATTTGAAATAGGAATAAGCTGTATGACCTGGCAACTATATTTGTTGAAACTGGTATTTGATGCAGTAGGTTTGACTGAAGAATGCCTAGGATCTGCATGCTCACTGAAGTAAATAAAGCAGAGCTTAATGAGTACTGCTGCAGCTTATTTATGCCTGTTAGTAGTTTTGATACAAAATGAGCAGCAAGGACATACTCTGCTCTTAGGATGTCACTGAAAGAGTTCTTATGTTTCACTAAATACACTGTACTCTGCATTTCAGTATTAGTTTGCCTCTCTGTAGTCAAACACATAGTCCCCTGCTAGGTGCAGAAATGGGGATAAACTCAAGTCACCAAAACGATTTAACTTCATAGTGTAAGCACATAAAATGGCATAACTTTTTTCATCTACTATGTGCAAAATAGACAAGAGCTGTTAATTAATGCTTGTGCATTTGTAATTTAATCCATGGGATGTGTTTCTTTTAATTTGCTGGCACTTGCCTGAAGCTATTCAGAAGGATTAAGGCTGGACAATTTTGAAGTTTCCGTAGAGAGCTGGCACTTTCTGCTTTGTGTGCTTGTGTAACAGGGTTTGTGTTCCTCTTGCAGTGGAGCCCAAGGAGAGTACGCAGGTCTGGCTGCAATCAAAGCTTATTTAAATGCAAAAGGAGAACGTCACAGAACTGTAAGTGTCAACGCTCATGTGGGGGGGAGCTTTGGGTGGGAAGTGGAGAAAGGAGAGTTGGTTCAG
>NW_010544407.1:27693-27983 GCF_000687285.1 Phaethon lepturus
ACCTAGAGAGAAACTGGGTTGTGTATCCTCATCTGTGACAAGCTTTCAGTATTGCCTGCTCTCCTCATGAATCGTGGGTTCCGTCTTAAAAGTTTTTCTTTACAGACAGTGGGAATGAGGAAAGGGGAGTCCCTCAAAGGGTGATTGTACTGGGTCTGGCTGGGATGGAGTTAATTAACTTTCCCCATAGCAGCCCATATGGTGCTGTGCTTTGGATTGCGGCTACAGCAGTGTGGATAACACAGGGTTGTTTTGGCTATTGCTGAACAGTACTCGCACAGTGTCAAGGC
>NW_010544407.1:28407-51856 GCF_000687285.1 Phaethon lepturus
TAGGCTGGGGGTGGGCAAGAGGTTAGGAGAGACGCAACTGACCCAGACTGACTAAACAAATGTTTTATGCCATATAATGGCATTCTCAGCGAGACAAGCTCAGGGAGAGGAGGACAAAACAGGGGAGGTCATAGTTGTGACATTTTTCTTCCCAAGCGACCATTACATGTGCTGAGGCCCTGCTTTCCAGGAAGTGGCTGGACATCTGCCTGGCCATGGGAAGTAATGAATTAATTTGTCTTCTTGCTTTGCTTGCACATGCATCTTTTGTTTTCCCTATTAGACAGTCATTCTCTCAGTCCATGAGTCTTCTCACCTTACTTCTATTTTTCCCTTGTCCCATGGGAGACGGGAGTGAGTGAGCACCTTTGTGGGTGTTTGGCCATTGGCTCGGTCAGTCCATCACAGTCCTTTTTAGCACCCACCATGGGGCTTGAGGTTTCTTAACTCTGTATTAGAGTCTAGGGCTTTTTAATGGGTGTGTTTGGCTCTTGCTGTTTGCTGGGCTGCTTATCAATGTATTTCGCTGTGCTTGGAAACATTTTGATAAAAGCAATGGCCATATGCCTGGACTGGCATACGGCCATGGCTGTGATGGTGTTCCTGTGCTGCATGAGCTACCTTGCGGAGAGAACAAGGGATTACACATCCCTCTTCTTCTCTGGGGTTCATGTGCCCAGCTCTGGGCTCCCGAGTTTTTTGTACATCCTTATGTAAGATGTTTAATCCTATTATCTAACACTGTTGGCTTGCTGGGTGTGTGAAACCTGGCGTAAGAGTAAGCAACTTGTTGTTGAACTGACAGAGGAATGTGCCTCCAGGCAATTGACCCCTCGGTGACAGGGAATGTAGGAAGGTTTGGGCAGGTGCCTAGGGCTGTTATGCCCTCCTGGCATAACCTGGCATTTTACACCTGAACATGCACGCAATCCCATTGAATTGGCACACTGCTTGATGGAAGGGTGCCTTGCCTTTCCCAATGAGACTCAGCAGCTCTTAGCACTGTTTTGGGGCTTGGCCTGTTGCCTGTTGGGCCTCTGCCTAAAGAGATGCCAAAAGACGGGCAATGACAGTTTTTTCGTATTCAAGGTGGTATGATACTCTCTCTCCAGCTTTTTCAGTTACAAAGAGAACAGGAACTGATTATCTAAAGCTTATACTGCTTATAACATCAGTTGGTTCCCAGTACAGCCACTCCTGACAGGAGAAGCAGACAAACCTCTGGTATGCCCTGGTACCTACTCATAGAAGTCTCTAGGTTCGTCCCGTTCTTGTCCGTTCAAACTGTTTCAAATAAATCTCTGTATGATATATGGAGGTAACCTTGCCTTCACAACGTCCACAAAAACTGTAGATGAATAATGCAAAGCGGTTTTGAGTCACTAAGGATCATCTTCAGTTGGTGACGCTAGGGTCTAAAGGCTTGATTTGTATTGTCTTCTATACTAACTACCTGAAACTTTGACCTCAAGGAGTCACTCCTCAGCTATGCCTTTGTAATCTGACAAAAGAGAGTTCTTGTAAACTGTGATACAAGTGATACAACTGTAGTTAACCCCCAAAAAGAATCAATTCTTATTAGTACACAACGTTTAATAGAATTTTGAGTTCTCATTTTCTTTTAAAAAGAATTCTTTCTGAACAAAACAGTATCCCTGGAAGAAAAGCTATGCTAATCTGAGCATAGTAGCTTTTAGTTATAAATTTAATTGGAAGTTAAATAGGTTGAAATATATAAATGTGGGAAGTTGGTGGTAGTAACTTTTATTTTGGAGAGATGATTGCATGTTTGTGATATAAGAACATCCAGATTAGCCCAGGCCAAAAGTCTGTCAGACCCAGTATCCAGTCTTACAGCAGTCAACAGCAAACTGATAGACTCCTTTTACAATGAGGAGTAAAAGGATTACAAAGCAAGTATACAAAGATATAAAAATACCCAGTACATGGCCCCCAGCTTCTTGTGGTTTGGGAACTTCCCAACCCAAAGGAATCCAAAGGCACTGCATTTTTCTACAATTAAATCTGATCGTTTGACCTTTTATTAGGAAGCTTCTAATATTTACACTATCTTGGAGAATAGGTTCTGTGGCTTCATCAGCCATTATCATAAAATAATATTTCTTCATTAGAAATACTTCCTCTTATTTTTTGAACTTACCATCTTACAATTTCATCTAATACCCTCTCACTCGTGGAAGATGATGAACAATTTTTCCCTGTTCACATTTGGCCTATCATAGTTAATTCTGAGATTTTTATTATAGCCTTATCCATCCCCATTTCTGTCTTCCTAGTTGGATTCCAGTTAATTTGTCCATCATTCTCATCAAATAAGCCATCTCATAGCTTTGGTTATACTCAGAGCTTCTGTGTTCCTTTTTCTTTGTTCTCTACTTCCTTTCTAGTTTTCAATGCAATTGCATCCCCCCCAGCCCCAACACTGCAAGACCTTTGGAGTGGCAATAGGTTCAAAACTATGATACCAGTTGTCAATTGTTAAGATTTGTTTTCTTGTGTAATATTCTAGATGTTTGGCTCCAATATATTCTATTTTGAGTGTTATTTTATATTTTATATTTATGTGGGTTATTTTCTGAACTATGCAATGAGTTCTTCTAGTGACCTGGGTGATTTTGTATTAACAGGGTATTTGGCATTTCACTGTATGTCTCCAATATAAACCAATTATGAGTAAGTTTTAAATGCTAGGGAACCAGCACAGATATTTATAATATTCTATTAGGATGGCCCTTCTCCACAGTGAAAACTGACTTTTCCTTTTCCTTTTCCTTTTCCTTTTCCTTTTCCTTTTCCTTTTCCTTTTCCTTTTCCTTTTCCTTTTCCTTTTCCTTTTCCTTTTCCTTTTCCTTTTCCTTTTCCGTGTTTTCATGAAATATTTATTCCTGCAACTCTTCCCACTTACCCCACTAGAAAGTAGTTTGGGAGCATTTTGGGGTATCACGTCAAAACCTTCTTGGACATCTGACATTAGTTAGATCTTCCTCTTGTACATGCTCATAGAGCTGGCCTTAAATGGTAGGAAAAAAGTCCTTAGTGCAGTAATATCTGTGTTTCCTGAGCTTGATTTTATACTTGGCTTTGGAACTCATTTGCCTTCCCAAAATGGAAGGGTCATTGTCCTGACCTCTTCGGAGCTGTAGCCTCTCTGTGAGGAAACTACGTAAAATTGAACAGTGAGTGCTGTCTTGGCCTGTTTTGTTTCTTTGTTGCATCCAGATCACCTCAAACTTCTCGGGAATCAGCCACTCTTTACAATTGCAAGCTTTGTTTTGTGAGTAGTTTACTCAGAGGGAAGAGAAATTGGGTTGAAATTTTATTCTTGGGCAGTTATCTTCTGATTATCCACGTACGCTTTGCTGTTTCTCTTATTCTGTGCAAGATCCTTGGGCTTCTGTGAGTGTCTATGGTCCTTCTATGTTCAGAAGCACCCAGAGGTTAACTACACAGAGGAGAGAGCCTGCAAGGTACTTGCGGTTACTCACACTTAAGAGATTTCATATGTTATAGTAAAATCAAGATAATCTTGGAAAAAAGGGGTGGGGAGGGAGAGAAAGACCACGAAATGCTGAGCTTTCAGCTGAAGTGACCTTTTCTCCTGGGCTGGAGAAAGTAAGCGAGCCCACAGATCAAGCACCTTCCAGTCAACCTCGTTTGGAGTTGGTGCCCTCTCGCGGGAAAAAAGGTGCCGACATTAACTTGACAGCTCGCATCTGCCTGCTTTGCTTCCAGATCAATCACTTCTGTACCCAGCAGCTGCAGATGCAACCCAGCAAGACTGGGTGGCAACCTAGCCTCACGCTACATTTCTGCTGTGCGGCTGAAATGACCAGAGATGTGCCACAGTGCGTCCCAGCGCTGGGGCTGGGACCCTTGCCTCCCCTTCCAGCGCAGCGGCACAGCAGAACATGGGCAGTTCGCTGCCAGAAGAGCCAATATCCAGGTGCTGAGACAGATGGGCCAGTTCCTTGGAACAGCTTTTACAGTAATTAGCGTTTGTCTCAGCATCTCTGTGGAACGTGAGGTAGAGACCATTGCGTGCTTCCTCATGAAAACAAAGTGCTTTACTGTCAGTCGATTAACGCAGCTAAGTTTGAGTAACTTAATAAACATAGTTAAATTAATCCTTCCAAGAGAATCGTAATAGACAAATGTTTCAATATCCTCCGTGAGTGGTAGCAAAGGATTTTTTTGATAAGATATATTTATTGTCTTCGGAAGGGGTGGAGTTCCTAGCAAATGGCTGGAAATATCCTGAGCTCCATTTTCCTAACAAGAACCTACATTTACTCAAGTAAAAGTACTTTTTTTTTTTTCTTTTTACGTGAACTGTATAGAGCATGAAATTTCTTAGCTGTAGCCAAAATGTTTCAGTCTAAATTTTTCTTTTGAATAGAATACAGAATAAAATGCTTTGGAAGTCAGCTGAAGATGTAGCAGAAAGTTGGAATTAGGCAGTTTTTCCTTTTAAGTCATTGTACATATGGACACTGATTATTGTAAAAAAAAATTAGTCTTTTTAAAAAAAGGAGGGTGAGAGGAAAGGATTTTAAATGTGAGTGTCTGAGTTAGTATTCTGGAAATACTGCCCTAAATATGATTTATGCAGCAAATACAACTTTATTTTCCTAATGAGTAATTAGACGCTGATACTTGAATTGATTTTCTTCAAAGAAAATTGCATCGCATCCTTCAGTACAAGTGGCAATTTGCCAGTAAACATTCCCTCAGGATCCCTTTTGAAAAATTTGATAATGAGTTATAGCTGAGTGTACACCATAATGCTTTAAGATTTTTTAACTAGTTACACTTTATCCCCTGCTTCTTTTTCCCGTTTAAGGTTTGCCTTATTCCTAAGTCTGCTCATGGTACAAATCCAGCGAGTGCACAAATGGCAGGGATGAAGATTCAGCCAATTGAAGTGGATAAAAATGGGAGCATTGATATCTCCCATTTAAAAGCAATGGTGAGTATTTAATTATCTTTATTTTTCAAGGCAGGAACACTCCTCCTTTACAGGTAATAGTGTTGGCAGCTGAATCAGATTTTTCTTTGAGGGAAAAATAGGGCAATAATAGTGAATACATGCTTGAAAAGGATGAGTAATTCTTTCCTTTTCTTGCTCACTCAAGACACTAGCCATGTAACACTTGTGAGATTTCCTTTAATTTGAGGATCTTTGGAGCAGGAGTGGCTCAGAGAGTCTTTCTACACAGTAGGCTCTTTTATAGCAGACCTTTTTGGTCGACATCTAGTATTTTAAATGAACGAAGCATGTTCATGAGTGTGAAGTATTTGAAACTGCACTTTAGCCTTTGCTTAGTGAAGTTCAAGCCCACCTCTGTTGGGGAAGGTGTTGCTAGGCAACTTTTTTCACTTTTTTGAGTAGATTGGCTGCAGATCTTGGGATTCCAAGGGATTAGCCGGTCACATTTCCAAAAATACATATTTGAGCAGGCTTTTATGGTAGTCATGGAACTGTATTGCTGAAAGGGGGATGGTCATTAGATCACAGGTCAGATGTTTCACTTTGGTTGTTGGTCCCAGAAGTGACTATTATGCATACATCTTTTAATACCATGCCTTCTTCCCTGATTTAAAGTTCTGATTTATTGAGAAAATGCTCTTTTTTCCATAGATATTGCTGAAGGAAAGAGCCCAGTATCTTTTGCTGACTATAAATGACTTACACTACCTGCTGATAGATTTATTTCTCACCTGTAAAACACTTTATGATCTTAATTACCTGTTTTTGTAAAATTCTTCTCTTAAGAAGTTTTCGGAGCCTCAATGACCTTTTTTTCCTCTCTCCTTCCCTGCCACCAGGTGGACAAGCATAAAGAGAATTTGGCAGCCATCATGATCACATACCCTTCCACCAACGGCGTGTTTGAAGAGGAGATCGGAGATGTGTGTGACCTGATTCACAAACATGGAGGCCAGGTTTACTTAGACGGAGCAAATATGAATGCCCAGGTACAAAATATCCCTGGTAGATTTATTATAACTGGGAGTGCATATCTCCTTGGAATAAAAATAGCACAGCAGTACTCAGTTCAGACCATAACACAGCTTCCTTGCAAGATGGCACAGTGTTTGGGGGAGGAGGTGAGCCTTCCAAGAGCAGTAATAAAAATTAGACGGTGAAAATAAATCTCTTTTATCTGATTTTTCCCTGAAATATGTTGTGAGATGAATGACTTGTTCACTGAAATTGGCTTAGTCTGCCTACTGTTTGTCAAAAACATTCTTTACAGACATGAATAAGAATTCCTACAGCAAAAGTTTGTTTGCATCAATTCTTCTTCATGATGCATCACGATAAAGAAAAATGGAAAAACATATAGCAACTTTTCAACCTGTTTTTTCTTGAATGAAGTAATAGGTTTTAAAATCACATGTAAAAAATATTTTGAGACAGAGTATTCCCTTCACAGGTGGGTCTGTGTCGTCCTGGAGATTACGGTTCTGATGTCTCTCACTTAAACCTTCACAAAACCTTTTGCATTCCCCATGGAGGAGGAGGACCTGGAATGGGGCCAATTGGAGTGTGGGTATTGTGTTATTAGCCTTTTCTTTTAAAAAAAAAAAAAAATCCCTTAGTGAATCTTGGTTGGCAGTTCACTTAAGTACAGAGCCGCGAATGCATGAATGGGAGAGGTGTACTGTTATTTGTAAACTTTTGTCCTTCTCCAGGATAGTCCAGATGTGCTCATCTCATGAATGGTGAGGTTCACATGTATTCCCAAACACTGACTTTCATCTTGGCCCTTTAGTGTGTATAGTAGACCTTGCTCATCAGTCTGTTTCCTGAGTAAATGCACATATGATCTGTAGACTGTGAGGTCTGATATTGTATGTAGTCCAGAATGCAGTCCATGGACTATGTGAATATATCCTATAGAACAGTCATAGCCGTTTAAAAGAAAATAACCCTACTCTTAAAAAAAAAAAAAATTGATTTGGATAGGTGCATAAATATCTTGCATTGGGTTGAAAACGGAGTGCCATCCTCCATTGTCACCAGTTATGTTAATAAACTTTCTGTTGGAATAGACCAGACTTCCTGGAGGACTCTGTTTGGAAAAAAGGTGAAGAAAGAGAAGCTACTGCTGAAACTGCTGAGAAGTGGTAACAGAGAAGCACACATTTAAGTTCTAATATAAACGTTTTTGTTTTAGGAAGAAACATTTGGCTCCCTACTTGCCTACCCACCCTGTCATCAAAATACAGCCTGATAAGGATGCATGTCCTTTGGGTACTGTCAGTGCTGCACCGTGGGGTTCCAGTGCTATATTGCCAATTTCCTGGGTGTATATCAAGGTGTGTAGACTGTTTCTGTTTCAGCAGGTCTGAGGGCCACTGGAACCACATGAACAGGTTTAAGAGCAACTCATCATAAGATGTTTGCACAGACTGAATGCATATGACTACAGCATGGTTATATTTTTTTTACATCCTTCGAACTTCTTCGTTTTCCAGTAGGACGGTGGAACAGCGTATTGCCATCTGTTGCAGTAGGAAAGGATGGCAGGACAACTGCTGTGTCTATGCAACCTGCTTAATTCTTCCGTCTCTTGTCTGTAGTAACTCTTCAGACAAGTGGACACAAGGCATAAAGCTGCAATAAGGCTTGCCCCTCCACTATCTCTGACATCAAAGTTTTCATGTTTAAAAGGTGCTTGGTAACTACTATTCTTCCAAGAATATTTGTGGTTATATGCTGCACTATTGTTATGCTCAAATCCCAGGGGATTTCACTGAATTTGAAAACTGAATTTAGTTTTGGCTTTGGATGTGTGACAACTTGATCATGACCTGTGTAATTTTTTAGTGCCTTGCAATTTAGTGATAAGCCTGCAAATACTTAGTTACATATATGTATGGATACATATTTAAGTAATTCATAAGTATTTAGCCAACAGACATGAGTGTATATTCAAATTGTGTTTGAGAAGAGGGTGTGCTGGGACTCTGAGCAACATTTAAAGCATTCAGTGACAGAAAGATTTGGAATGACGAATGTCAGGGCAACGTCATTCAGAGTACCCTGTCACCAGGTTGATACTCTAACCATAGAAACTTCCACTCCTGGGGAAACCAACTCTTCTGGAATTTGAAATGAGTGAATATCAGCTTGTACAACCTCCATGGTGGCTTTTCACCTGTGTGTAAAAATCACTTGTCACTATAAGCTGGTTCCTATTACAGAATACTTAAAGTCTAGTAAATTTTTAAGGGAAGCTGTTTCTTCACAATGCAAAGGGCTATCTGTTTACACCGTACCATCTAAAGGGGCTACCTTGAAGGCTCTTTTGGCTTTCTCCTTTGCCAAGTTAACTTCTAACTGCACTGTTAAGAAATTCAAAGAAGCTCAATTCCAGCACTGTCCTTTTCACAGTGCTTTAACAAAGAAATAAGTGCATCTGTGTTCATTTGGCTCTGGTCTTCGTTAACGCACAGTATCATCCGTGACATGACACCAGCAAGCAGAGTTTGAGCTGCTGGGATAATCTGTAGAGAGAGCACACACAGCTTTTTGGGTAGCCCTCTGGATGCTTTTTCCTTGGGGGTAAGGATGGTGACAGGCAAAGTGTGGATTTCTTACAAGCGTGCTGATGACATTCTTGAGTTCTGCCCACTTTTTTCCATTCACTTCACAGCTTTTCAATTGGAGGAGAAGTTGGGGTTGTTCACATGCTGACTTAAGCAAAAACCCTTACACAGTAAGCAGTCTCACAAGATATGCACACCAACGTTGCTCTCAAGTAATACCCAGCGCTTTTCTGTGAGTGTAGTGTAGAAAAGTGTAATAGCAGTGTGACTGCCTTAAAGAGAGCCAGCTGCATTAAGGTGCTGTTGTCTATCACACTTGCCAGTACACTTAGAACACACTTAGCTTGCTTGGGAGTGTTTTTAGGTCTGTTTCTTCATGTTATGTCTCTTTCAGACAATGGGAGCAAAGGGTCTGAAACACGCTTCCGAGATTGCGATACTAAATGCAAACTACATGGCAAAGAGGCTAGAGAAGCACTACAAAATCCTCTTCAGAGGAGCAGGAGGCAAGTATTGGACTATTTGTTTTCTTCTACAAAGCTGACTTTTTTTTTTGCTAGTGTAGAAGTTGGCTTGCAATATGGTTCTTTTTTAATGCTACATCACAACTTCTCTTGGTGTTGTTCACAAGGAGAGAAATAACCTGCCACACTGCTTCAGTGGAGGTATTGCAATGAAACTGAGATACTTGGAAGAAGGGAAAAAAAAAAAGCCTGTTTGTAATTAAATGAAATGATGACAAAAGATGGAGTAAACCTTGGCATCAGATTGTTCTCCTGGAAGTCTAGTAGCAGATTAATGAACAGTAGAAAAAGGAGAAGCAACAAAGTTGTGACCTGTAAATCTCCCATAATCAATGCACAACAATTTAAGAACTGGAAGCAGGTTTTGGATCTGCACTTTCTCTTGCACACTTTCTCTGGAAAAAAAACCAACCAAACAAACAAACTGAAATTCTTCTCATTTCCGCTCCCTATTCTCCTTTGTGAGACAGGGGAGAATCCCCTTGGCAATGCAAAATACTTTAGCTACATTCTAGTTCCCTGCTACGGCCCTCCCTTCAGTCTTGCAGCAGGACAGAAGTAATGAATAAGAGGTGAAAAAATTACCTGTTTTAGTAGAGTAACTATCAATCAGAGAATGCTATTTTGCTTGTTTAAGCTGAATGACACCAAAGAACATTTGAGTACAGTGTGTATGCTCTTCAAAATATATGTCTTAAATTTAATGGGGTACACCTTGACTAAACCTGCAGGTTGCATTTTAGGAGAATGTATTGTTTTCTCACAGAAGTGAATGGACACTGCAAATTTTGAAGGATTCAGCAATTAAATGGAACAAGGTTCTCCAGGATCACGGATATTTATTTAGATATTTAGATAACTTATGTCTTTAGCCTACCTGTAACACCACATCTGAGCTTTTCTCTGGCATAACATGAAACTGATTATCTCGTACACGGCTAATTCAAGATAGCCTAAGACCCAAATGGTGTTGGGACGCTGATAAATGCAATTATTTTTCAGACTACTTTTAAATTACAGGAGCTACTGTGACCACCCTTTCCTAGTTCTGATCTTTAAAATGAGGCCTCTTCTTAATGTGACATGGGACTCAGAGGGGCAGTCTTCAAATACTGAGTTGAATATCGCTTCCCTGATAATTTCTCAGGTTTGAGTTTTTGCCCAAGTGGGTATTTTTTAATTTGTCTTTTTGCCATGTTCTCCACAAAACCAATCAGAATAGACTGCTTCCTAGATTACTTTATTCTGCTAATAAGTAAACATAGCATACACTTTTTTGTTTACAGGTTATGTAGCCCATGAATTCATTTTGGATACAAGGCCTTTCAAAAAAACAGCAAACATTGAAGCTGTAGATCTTGCTAAGAGACTTCAGGATTATGGTAAGGCAAATGCCTTTTTTTAAAAATAGCAGCATAAGCAAGAATTTCCTAAATCTTTTCTAAAAGGAGCCAGAAACATTCTAGTCCTGTGTTTATGGATAGTGAATGTCACAATTATTTCAGGTCTCCTCTATTAAGGGCTTAGAGAGATACCTGCATCAACTGAGTTGTAATAGCTACTTACAAGTCTGCTGCTACCTCCCCAGTTTTGTCAACTGCCCCTTCAAATTTGCGATGACATGACTCTTAACATTGGAGCAAATGGGTTGGAGCCAAGAGCTTCATAAGATTAAAAAAAAAAAAAAAGAAAAGAAAAGAAAAAAAAGGGAGGACAATAGGATTTAAACACTTCCATCCTGTTACAGTTTAGGCAGTTTTGTACACACGCTCTGAAGAATCTGACCATGGCTACTCTTTGGCTGCCAGAGAAGATGACCCATTTAACTGCTTGATCCTATGCAAGTGGTCTTCTAACGAATATGTATAAAAGTTGTCAAAACTCTAACTAGTAATACCTCGTCACTGAAATAATCTAAAGCCCAGTTGTGATACCCAAAAAACCCACTCTTTCTTGTCTTTGTAAGTGGGCTGCTATGGTCTTAAATAGCATGCGCTACTTCAAATAGACTTGTCAGTAGGTATGGAGGTGAGTTACAGAGTAAGTTTAGTAAAGTTCCATCCTCTGCAGCCGAAAGTGAAGTGTCATGAGGCTTGTAATGAGCAGTAGTGCAGGAAGGGCATCGTGAGAGATCACCTTTTCTTTTTACATTGTTTACCAGTGCAGAAATCTGTACCTGTCTCATTTTGCCATTCAGCCTGTCATAAGAAGGTCAAGTGACAAAACGAGTGAGCAGCAGGAACAGAAATAACCCATGAAAGAAGCAATATACTTCGGTCTGAAAAGTAACAACGCAAAAAGAGCAGGTTTTATGGACGTGTGTAATTCTGTTGTAAATAATACAATTGCATTACCCTTCAGTGTTAAGAACTGAGATACTTGAAAAGTCTCTCTGACCTCTACAGTACACTGCCAACACTACCAATGGGTTCAGTCCTGTAAAGATTATAGAAGGGGTTGAATTTGTGAATCGATTGCTAGCTATGCATATATTAACTCATAACCTATTGTCAGTGACTGATTTCTTCTTTATCAGGTTTTCACGCTCCAACCATGTCCTGGCCAGTGGCAGGGACGCTTATGATTGAACCAACAGAGTCTGAAGACAAGGCAGAGCTGGACAGGTTTTGTGATGCAATGATCAGTATTCGGCAGGAAATTGCTGAAATAGAGGAGGGCAGGATGGACCCCCAAATTAATCCACTAAAGGTAAGGTGGTGTGTAGAACAAGTTACCAGCATCAGGTTAACCCTCGAGACTTACTTGAAACTATGTGAGCCTGCTTCCTGGTCTTTCAGTACTCTGAAAACAACTGTGTGCAACAGTGAACAAATTAACTTCTTGAAATCTGACTTTTTTTAGAAACCTTAAAATTTCTCAGAATTTGAATTTTGACTTTTTCAAGTCAGAATTCTGGCCTTTGCTGACAGAGCAGAAGTTATTTACTCAAGCACATGATCTATAATTTTCAAGGCCATCTCAAAGTAATGAAGAAGAGATGCTTATTTATCTGGTTTAAGAAGGGAAGTGGAATGATCTTAGAACTAACAGTAGAAGAAAGATTAAATGAATTATTCTAGCAACTGCAGCACAAAATTGCTATAGGCTCAACTTCTGTTCAACTCTTGTAATACTGTACTGACTTTTTAAATATGAGGGGATTTAGTGAAAAGCTGGAAGCACATGCAAACCTTGGGTGGTGTCTTCAGGAAAACTGAAAAAAAAATCTAGATACTGACTTGCTTCCTGTTTTAAATCTGCCTTTTTTTTCTGACTTTTTTCCCCGAGGTAAATGGTATTCTCGAGAGACTCTCTAGACAGTAATTATTTATATGTAGTAATGTGAACTCGAAGGAGGGTTCACACTGATACGTTCAACTGAATTCAGCAATTTCAAGTGCTAAACATGTATTTTTGCTTGTAGATGTCACCACATACTCTGAACTGTGTTACTTCTTCCAAGTGGGATCGTCCCTATTCCAGAGAAGTGGCAGCGTTCCCACTGGTGAGTAAATAATGGGATCCTGATGGTGTGGTAATACATAAATGTGCTTTCTGCTCTGTGGTTTTCTGGTCAGTTGGAGATGAAGTAGTTTGGTAAGAATAAAAACTTCATAGCCTTTTTTACTGTTGCTCAATTTTTATGTGTGTGAGCCCTACAGTAGTTCCATTAGTTTTGTTCTTCCAAGACAAGGAAAAAAGCTCTTGAAAAAAAGTCTCTACACACAAAGTGCAGACTTGGATTTCTAAATCTCAGCACTTTAATATTGGATACTCCTGCTGGAAACAGGCCGTTCAGTTCTGACATACCGCACCAGGGGCTCCCAAAACAGAGTCCCATGTCCTGATGTTCAAAGCTCTGCTCCAAAGAACTTTTGGATGAGGGTTTGACAAGATGCACAGTCAGCATGGGGCAAGAAACATCAATGTGCTACAAATAAACGTCAAACTGGAACTGGATACATCAGACTTCTTCAGAGCACTACATAAAATTGCTTCCACAACCTTAACAGCTAAATACATACGTAACTAACTTTTCTCACCTAAAACTGAATTGCATGTATTTTATTGCTCCGTACCACTTCAAAGAGCCAAAATTTAACTGCACCTATGAAGTTTGCCACCCTGTTTTATGTATTATCTTATAACTGTATTGAACAGCACAGGTCTTCAGGTGGTCTCCTCCACCTTCCCTTCATTCCTATCTGTAAGTCACAGTGTGCCTTTACCCCATGACAACTGCTGCTTTGCAAGCATTTGTTAGAGGATGTGGCTGCCCTTTTTTTAAAATCTAAAGCTTCTTTTGACTGCCAACTCTATTATACGTGCTTGTTAACTTTTAGGGACTGCAAATAGATTTGAAGCATGACTTCACTTAAAAAAATCCACTTTTCCAGCATTTGTCATTCTTCAAACTTCTAATGATGTCCATTACAATTATGTAGATTTGCTTGGCAGAAAAATTAAAATAGTTGTTGTTTCTTTTATACTTAGCCATTTGTGAAGCCTGAAAGCAAGTTTTGGCCCACAATTGCTCGCATTGATGACATTTATGGAGATCAGCATCTGGTTTGTACCTGCCCACCAATGGAAGCGTACGAATCTCCCTTTTCTGAACAGAAGAGAGCATCTTCATAAGACTGCTTCTACCTGCCTGGATTTCTGAGTCCATCAGGATGGCCTTTTCTTCCCAGACCTGATAGGGGATTTATATACTATGTATATTTTGGATAATCAGCACTTTTGTTAATTGAATCACTGCTCAGTTAAAATGTAAATACAATCAATATGTTAGGTGTAAACAAAACGTGATTGTTCCACAGCAGTTGATGTTGAAGTTGCCTTGATTCAGCATTTTGTCTGTTTTGTGCTAAAGTTCTAACAATTAACACCCAATTTGCCAAGTGGCATGGAAGATACGGTTAAAGTAGAAAAGTTGCAGATGCATAAGGCAATAGTAATGAATATTAACTGCAGGAGTAATGGTTTATATTTTGTAAAAAAAGATGAAGTAGATGATTGTTTAATTTACTTCACGTAATGCCACTAGCATTGCTAATGGTAATTTCATACTGTTTTTTTTTACCTACCAATATTAGTACTCTAATAAAATTGATCAGAATTTTACGTGCTGTCATGTTCTGGATTTTGACATCTCAGCTGGATTTATCCAACAGAGCTGAATGAAATTATGAAGCTTAAGTTCCGATTTGCCAGAATTGCACAGCAGTAACAGCTTCTACACAAAGCAATATACTGGCAGAGATTAATATGGAAATAAATCTTTGCTTTTTAATAAGCTCAAATGATCAGTTTTACTGAGCAGTAACAACTTTTTTCTGTGTCACATCAATTTTTCCTTGTAGTTCCATCTAATTCTCTCATCTTACTCTGGATGGACTCTTACACAGTCCATACTGTGTAAGTTAGAAACTTTTTCTAACAGACTGTGAAATGCTTAGTATGAGTTAGATCTTGTCTAACAAAATATTCTCCTTCCACAGTTTCTCAAACCTTCTATTTTGGATACTGGTTTTGGTTTATATAGTGCACGCAGTTTTGCTTGGTTTGTCATGTAAGACTACACATGAGATGGTACCCACACTACACGTAAGAGTCACAGCTTTAGCTCTGGCTCTCCAAGGGCACCGACAGCACCCTGAGACCAGAGCCCCGCTGCTACACACCATGCCACATTCAATGACTCCGTCACCGGAGCGCAGACCTCAAAACAGGAGCCTCTCCTAGTCTGCTCCCAGTCAGATTTATATAAAACCGACCCTCTCTACCAGTTACACAAACAGACCGTACATGTTACGAGCACATTTGAAAGGAACCCGAGAGGGAGTCTGCATTTGCGTTTGATGCGAGTCAGCACCCCGGCAGAGACAAACTCATTCAGCCACACAAAGCCGGGTTTTGGTGAACGAGGAAGCGGGTACCGGGGTAAGACTCCGACTGGGGAAAGGACCGCACGGCAACTACTCAACCTCTTTGAAGGCCTACAGGCACACTCATGCCTGGGAGCTTTCTCTGAGGTGACACAAATAAAGCTACTGTTCACAGCACTGTTCCAAGTACTGTACTTCTCTGTCCTTTACAGTGAAAGTTTTGGGACGGCAACTTTTCATTTCCTATCTTCATACTTCAGGGGGGGCTTTAATTACACAAAGAGACTGCGGATGACAGGAGATGGTATAGATTTCATTAATGAAAGGTTAGGCCAGAAACCAGTTTTGATGTGAAAAGCTGCACCTAGGTCCTAAAACGTCTAAACACGTAATGAAGAAAATGAGAATTTTATACTCTAGAATTTACTGTTGAAAAGGGCATCCTTCGGTAGCTACTGATATAGCACTAGGGTGTAAAAAATTGTGGAAAAACACTGCCAACTTGTAAGGTGAGGAAAGGACAGTCTGCATTGCCAATCTAACTTCACAACGTCTTGTCAAGCTACTTTAATGTTAAAAGCAGTTTCTTAATGTTACTTAATTGTGTCTGTCACTGGAAAGATCTATTAAAATACTGGTTTACACATTTTTGTATTAAGCAAAGAACTTCCCATTGCTGATCTCAAGCAGACAAATTCATCTCATCAATTAATTGGTAAAAGCTATCAAATGGAAAAAAAATTAGAAGATATAAAATATTTCACAGCACTCAACTATGAAGTAAAAAGCCACAAAATTTACGTGCCTACTGCACAGATGCAGAGTTTGTTATAAAGGTAAAATTACATCTGTTTTCCCCATGAAATGCTGGGCTACTGTTCTGTAAAAGACAGAAACCTGCCTACAGCTCTTTTAAACTGTATGCTTAACACTAATACCAGTTCACCTACTGGTGAAAAAAGGCTGAATCCTCAGTCCAGTAAGCACAGCAAAAGCTGAGCGGTTACACCTTTCTAAACTGTTCAGCAATGCCACTAAGTTAACTTTCAGCTGCAAAAAAGAGCACTGCCACGTGCATCATAATGGTTCATTACCAACACCGGTGTAAGGGCAAGACCTTCAGTTACTGAGAACGACGTACATACTTCCATACGTACTTCTGTACACGCCTGCTACGCGGGCTGCAGGCGACGGGCTGTCGGGGCAGCCCCGTGGTCACGGTGGGAGTCGCTGGCTGGTGGCCACGCAGGGCACCCACAGCTCCCAGCTGCGCCCGCCTGGCTCTTGGCAGCACGCACCGCCGAAGCCAGCGGGGCAGGAAGGGCTCCCACCCGCCCCGGTACGTGGATTCAGCACTAACAAGCTTCCTCCAAATGCTCGGCAGAGACGGAAGCAGCTACGTGACATGTCAATGTCGAGTTGTTTTGTTTGTCTTCATTAACAAAGTTTTTTTCCATTGAGAAATGAGTTAAGGAATATAAAGCCTCACGTCTGAGAAATGAGAAGCCCACCTGATGAAAGGATTTAGTAATCTAAAAAAAAAAAAAATTTCTATAAAAATGTTACGATTTAAATAAGTGGATAATAGTAAAAACAAAATTAGCAACTTTTCTGAATCATAAAATATTTAATAAGGTATATTTGGGGGGATATATTGTATATAAAATTTCAGATCACAATATGAAGCGATTTGAACCCTCTCCAAGCTAGCACTGCCTTCAATGCCGTGTAGATGTATTGCCACTGATACAAGACCTACTAAAAGCATACAGTTTAACTAATACAGAAGTGGCTTTTTTATTTGAAATATTTTTTACACAACTAGAGTGTCTTGAATACGCTCTTTAAGTGCAAAAAACACAGATCACTTTACACTAATGCAGCAACAATGCATTCATATTGTTCTCATTAGTCATTAGTAGTCAACTTGCATAAGATACAAGAAAAGCACAATGAAGCTCACAAAAATAGACTAAAAATCAGCCTGTTCTTGCAAAAAAATACAGCATAATGGAAGAAAAAGACAAAAAAAGGATTATGCACACCACAGAATTTGCTGTTCTTTAATCCAGCTGGCTTAAGTGCTGTTTCTGGTTTTTTTTGCTGTTTTTTGTGGGTTTTTGTTTTGGTTTGGGTTTCTTTTTGTAAATCAAACCACATGGACCAGGCACAACTAATATTCAGGAGGCAGTGTGTAGCTAAAACTTTACTAACTTTTTGTCATCCCCACAATTTATTATCCTCTGTCCTGAGGTAGTTACAAAAAAAACAAATCATAAATTAAGCATCAGCTAGGCCAGTAAGAGCTGAGGCTTTTCTTTTTTTTTTTCCTTTAAAAACTATTTGTTAACTGGCCAAAACTACCCTTGATGTTAAAAGACAGCTGAGAATTAGAGTTCTCACTACACCAAAAAGATGGCTATGAGGGGAAGAGGGTTAGCTGCTTCAAAATGTGACAATATATTGAGTCCCATCAAGCTGGCTGGTCCGCTGCTGAATTTCCCATGTTTATTCTCCTTTACTGTCTATAAAGTCACTGGGAGAAGTACGGAAGGATCTGAGCACATCATCGTCCTTTACTGTAACCAGGGAAGAACTGGTCCAGTAGTGTCTGCAGTATCTTGTTGGGAACCATGGTGTAGCCCTTTCCCAGGTCATAGCGGCAGGCAGGGCAGGTGAAGACTTCAGCTCTGAAGGAGCGCTGTAAACAACTCTAGGACATGCAAAGACAGAGAAGTACATCGTGAGAGCTTTGTTTTAGACTGACAGCTTAACCAGCAAAAACTAAGGGATCACTACAACGCAAAAATGCTTTATAGCATCTGCTGCACTACCAGAAAAAAAGGAAGTCATTACCAAGACCTCTGGCACCTCCCTCTGCCTCTGTGACTAAAACGTCCTAACAAAGGAACTCTGCTCTGGGCTGGGATGTGAAACGTTGCACTCGGGAGGAATTAAAACAAATCACTACTGATACTTCCCCTTCATTTCCACTAGTGCCTTCCTGTGACTCACATCCACGTCTGCAGCTTCCTTCTAGTTTCCCGCTTATTGCTGCAGTTTTCCAAACCTTAATTTCAAGAGGAAGGTGAGTATACCAGCTATATTGTTTATGTGACAATCTCCATCTACCTCATCAGATGAGATTCAGTTAAGCCTTAAAGACACACACAGAACAACTCAATCTCTAACACATTAGCATCAGTGATGCGCCCTTACGGCGATACCACAGCCTGCGTATGGCCCAAGCCTGTGAGCTGCGTATCAGAAACTTGTCAGGGCAGATCTGCGCCCAGACAGCAACTGCAGCTTACTATCAAACTGTTCCTTACAACAGATGTTTTTCTGTCTTTGCAAATATTTACTGACATCTTCAAATTCTGTGCTTTCTCAGTTTGTTGCCATTCAGCTTCCTCTCCTCCATGGTCTTCCAATTTCCGTAATTCTAAGTATTAACCCCTTCATAATACTTATGTTTTTTAAAGAGACATAATGATTCTGTATGTGCAGGCCATCCATAACAACACTGATTTTCACTGGAGTGATGCATATCTTCAAGATACAACAAGAGTAACAAGATAATATAACTTACTCCAGATAAGCCCAAATAATTTCCTTGTATTTACCCTGTATCCTTTCAACAGCTCTTAATAAGAGGGTTACAGTTATAAAATCTGGTTTTATTCCTTAACTATGTAAAATTAAATTATTGTTACTGTACTAACATCTAGCTCCTGGACCAAACCAATTCCTAGTGTAATTCCACTGATCACAAAGGAATGACAGCAATGGTAAACTTCACTTGTTATGTCTATCAGGAACTATACTAAAGGTACTTCCACTCTTTATTACATAAAATTACGGTTGCACAGCCATCACTGAATGTAAATTTGTTGCATGTTTTTGCTCACAATGTTAGGCAATATTTATTGTCTTTCTAAAATACATATGGCTTTGGTGACTGGTGTCTCAGAGCCAAGAAAACAGCCCAGAGCAAGACCAAGTTTGTTCTTACTTTACAGACGTTGTGGAGGCACTCTGTTGTCACTGGCTGGTAAACCAGCTCCTGGCAGCAGACACACATAAAGGATTGTTCCAGTTTCTTCAGAAAATTCTGGTGTAGGGCAAAGGAATAAAAAAGACAAATTCTATTATAGTTCTCGGAAATGCCATTTATTACATAAAGATGATGAATTGCCAGAAGTTCGTAAGTCCTCCATATCCATGAGTGCAGCTTTCTGAAAGTGATCAGGAAGCAGGCCAGTAACTGCTTAATGTTCCTGCTCTTCCACAAATCAGAGAACTAATGTTTTAAAGATTTTTTTTGTTTGTTTGTGTGAGTATTGTTATTAACAAAATTAAATAGAATGGAGGGCCCCTCATGCCTGATTCTTGGCACAGGTCAGAAAATTTAGTAATTGTGTTTAGTAACTGCTGCTAGAAATTTGCATGTCCCTGAAAGATCTCTGCTTCTCTGACACGGGAACTTCTGCTAAGACAGCCACTCTGAACCTCCTCCTGTGCTTACAGATTATGGCTAGCTTTATGGTTTCTTCTCTCCTCAGGCCAAATTCTCTGCAGTGTGCAAATCAACCTCCCTGGTTTTTATATCTTCTCAGAACTTCTCTTGAGGAATCTCAAGATACATTTTTATCAGGTGCTTTACACACACAAGCATGCTTATCGCCAGCATGTCCATGATCTCCAAACATCTCAAGAATACAAGCTTGAGTATTGAAAAAAACAAGATCTACGGGTAATCAAAATCTGTTTCTTTGTAATAATTTTAAAAATACCAGATTTATCTTAAAACACATTTAGCTAAATGGGAAGGTGGTTGTTTCAAGAAGAAAGATTTAAATTTTCACAGTAGTAACCCAAAGTTATCAGTGATTCCCATTGCCTTTAGTGGCAACCAAATGGAAATCTTACCAAAATTATGGGTAGGAATCTGTAGAAAAATGACTTCTCGGGAAGCTTTTAGATTACTGTTTTCTTCTTTCTACAGACACATATCTCTATTCCCTGTCGTCATGCACAATTTTAAGAGCTGAAATTCCTTCTAGTCATTACAAGACACTGGATAGAAGACACATAACAGCGAATAACTTTACACTATCTGTTCCTACACAAAGACAACTGCAGCAGCATTCTAGCAAAAAGTAGTACTGTAAGTGTCTATAGTCTCTTCATTCTTGAGCTATTCTTGCTATTTGCTTGACATTTAGGAGGAGGAAAGTATTTTCTCTCTTACTTCAGGATCCCTACTGATACATTGGCATAATCTAGATTTGGATGAAAATATTTTCATTTCATATCTAAATTTGAAGATGACATTACTTCTATCTTTTTAAACAAAGCAAGCAAGCTGTATTTTCTGTCATAAAATAATTTTCTGTCTGAACAAAAAGTAGTGACTAGAACTATCTTTCTTCATGTCTGATTTCTCATAACAGCACAGCACAAAGATACATTTATAATTTCAGAAAAAGCACGCTCTCTTCAAAAATGAAAAGAAGAAAAGGTACTTCTAACTTCAGAATGTTTTTTGAGCAAGAAAATATCTCTATTATGCAGGTGTAAACCAAGCCATCAATAGCAAATTGTACAAGCAAGGATTATTTTCTTGAAATCAAAGTCTTACAAATAAAAATAATGCTAGACACAGTCTGTATTCAACAAAGGTTCAACAAGTGAGTTAGATTTCAAGAGAGACTCAAGTTTTCTCCTAACAGTCTAAAGAAAAGGTAAACATTAAAAATTATGCATGCAGCAAACATACTGGTCCTTCCTTAAGAGAAGCAAGTACTTCATCCCACAGTTTCTGGTTCATACAGTCTTCTCTAATAAGCCACTGCTGCTCTTGGGTCAGCTGGAAAGCCTCTCCTTTCCCTCCATCTCCCATCCTCATGGCTTTGGGTGTATTCGTAGGTTCCTCTATACCTGCTTAAGATTATGACCATCAGACAGAGTAACAACAGAGTGTTAGTCTGAACTAATAAAAGGGGAAGACAAAACTGTTTCCAGAAGGCTAAAACATGGATTACAGTGATGAAATGCAGCAATCAAATCCCTACTCCAACTCATACTGGTCAGCATCGTTTTGGACTGCAACATGCAGTTGCACAGAAGACTGTTCATTTTTCTACAGAGCTTAAGAGATAAAAAACCTGTAAGAGTAGTAGGATAAGATCCCTACACTACTACTTAATTACAGAGCATGTGCTTATCAGGTTTACATCAGTATTCCAAATGAGTTCATTGCAACTTCTGCAAAGTTTTCATGCTACTGGCTTAATAAATGTAACATGACAGACTTCGCTGATGAATGCTAAAAAAGTAAAAAGAAATACCATCATCAATTGTCCTTTTCTGGTTTCCATTACTCTGGCTGGTTGGCTCCTGTTTCACAGTTTGCTTTTTAACCTTATCTTTCTTCTCCTTACTAGCCATGGCTTCCAAATATCCTTCTGGATACTAAAATAAGAAAGCATAGATTTAGAACAAAATCCATTGGCATGGGTTCAGGAATTCTCAAATACCAACAAGACTAATTTCTGAAAGACTTTTAAACCCTGTGACCACATATTGAAATAACTACAATATAATTTTTAAAACCCCAGATGATGGAGAAAAAATTTAAATTAGTATCCGTTATTAAAAAAGTGTAGTGAAGCCAAAAAATCTAACCCAGACTGGATTGTATTAAAAGGAACCCGATATCCATATCTATGCCCTTACAACTATACAAATCAGTTAGACAAAGTTGAAGATGATGGTATGCTGTAAGATATAGCATTGCTTTGCTGAGAAAAAAACCAGTACATTATTGCTTTCCATCTTCCATGGATTCTGCAGTGCCCAAGTTCTCATGGGTTACTTTATTGCTGTGCCTGAAATAAACTCTCTATACAAACTCACATGGAGAGAAAAATACATAAAAATGCACAGGTTTTTTGATTTCTCAGACTCAGCTATAACAATAGTCACTTGTAGAAATTCTTTCCAGCCTAAGGATCACAAAACTGGATTCAAACTCTTAATTTTTCAATTCATATATGCAATGCAATTCACTGCCAAGGCAGAAGCTTTATCCACCATGCCCTCTGTTGTGTCACTATTACAGGATCCTTTCATTCTGCAGATAATCTGTAGTGCTTTTTGGCATTAAATCCTGCCACAGTAAAGTACAAAAAAAAAAAAAAAAGGAGGGCTTTAATTTAACTGATTTCTATTTCTGGAATTCATTTACTGGAACTGAGAATAAAAACAACTCTGCAAGTCCTGATTCGAACCTGTACACTCAGACCCAGTTTCTTTGACCTCTCCATTCCTTCTGAAGTCCAAGGTGCAGGCTCAACGTCATCTCTCCTCAGAAGATAGCGCCAAACTAAAAATCCACATTTTCCAATTTCTGGCCAATATTTCACCACCTGAAGAACAATATAAAATTACTGGCATTATTTTATCACAAGCCAAACACATGCATACAGTTACACTTTATTTGTTCAAGAAGAAATTAAAAGACTGAGTTATACGTCACTATTATACAGCAGGTCTTCCCTCAGGTGTGAAATTTTTGTATCTTTGATAAATACAGTGCTCTTAAAATGCACACACCTTTATTTTAGATACTCAGAAGTCATTAAACACACAAAAAGCTAGGATATATTTGGAAGGAGTGAAGAAATAATTTGATTTCCAGTGATGAATATGACTCAGTAAGCACATACAAAGTAGCTAACATATTCAATTTTATATATCCTATTATGGATTATGTTCTATTACCACTGCTCTGAATAATTTAATTGCAGTTCTTTGCAGAATAAGGTAAGCCTAAAAAGCAGTCATGGGGGAAAAAGAATTCTTTAAGGAATGACAAAGAATTTGCAACATAACACATATGACCAAAACAGCTGAAGAAAAATGCTTCGTTGCACTCAGTAGAAATCTGAATACCTTGTAAATGCCATCGTATCTGTTGCCTTCCTCTGGGGCATATTTGCTGATTCGCCGTCCTTTTGAACTGCGCACTACTCTGACTGGCTTGCCAGCTCTCCAATTCTTCGACTCTGCTCCATTTTTGTCATCCAGTGGGGCATCACAGTTAAGGGCCAATGCCCTAGAAAAGAGATTTAAAACCTTCATAACCTGGATTGCTTTAAGAATTAATGTAATTAAGTCATACCTATTTCCCTTGTCTACTTATGCTTTATCAAGCAGCATAGAACTTTTCAGTGTATTTTTTAACTGCAGAACTGATGGAAGCAATGAGATCCATGCTATCATGTATAGTAAGAAAAAAAATGGGAACACAAAATATTTTGTTGCCAAGTTTCCAGATGAAAATTCAGCTGATATTGCTAAATAAAACAAACCAATCTTTTACATTTAATATTCTTCATTTTTAAAAATAATGACGTCCTAAATAGCATTGAGGGAATTACAAGAAAATTA
>NW_010544407.1:51890-54749 GCF_000687285.1 Phaethon lepturus
CTATGACTATTCCCCACTAACTGCAGATTTTAAGGTTTTTTAACTGTGTACACAAAAGCAAGGAATATGATGAAAAACACTAGAGACAAAAAGAGTACACAGTAACCATCAAAAAAACTCCAAGAAACTGAAATCTCTCACACAACACATTAATTGTCTCAGAGTAGGAGTTAAATAATAGCAGCTAACTCAAGGTCAAGCAAACCTCTTTATCCACTGACTACATGAAGACCCTCTTCTAGAAACCTGGACCAATACCAGGTGTGAATACTTACTAGACCAAGCTGCCGCAATGAACAGTATTTCTACTAACACAGCCTGATTTGACCAGGGATTGAAAACCCTTCAGAATCAGGCTCAAACCAAACCATGGATCTCAGAACAGAAGAAATAATACTGTTTACAAAGAGCCATGGCACAAGTATAAAACCCATGCTCTCACTAAGAGACAGGCATACGATGCTGGTCTTAGAAATGTTTCTTATATAAAAACAACACTTAAAAAAGGAAAAATATCTGGACAAGCAAAACCAACATTGATTCAACCACATCAAATCATGATAACCTGCAGTATTAATGTGTTTGAAAACTTGTATCAAAATCAGTAACCGAGAGGAGCACCTTACTGTACTCCATGCACACTAATGCCTGCAAAGCTACAAGGCAAGCTTTGCCAGTGGATTTCTAAGAGAATTGCTAAGACCAGACAAATGCTGAGACTAAGGAGTCCAGCTTTTAATTGTTTCCCAAAGCAAGTTTGCTCTATTCACTAAATATGCTTGTAAACCTATTGCTTAACCCACTTCCATCTTCCTTCCCTCCTTGTTCTTGTTCACATCACGCTTGCTCTCTCTCTCCCTCCCCCCTTTTCTAAGCAGCCAAGTCACGCTTTTCCCTCTCCTCTAAGTACCACCAAAAAGCTTGAAAGGTCCCTCTCCAGTCTGCTTGACAGCAGCAGATCATATCTAAAAGCAGACCTGGCAAAGTAAGGTCTCCGTCAGTCTCAGCACCCCACAGCTGTTAAGTGGTCAGTTGCGTAACAGAGATTATGCTCTTGGAAATAGAAAAGGATGGAGAACTATTCGTTCAGGCAGGCCTTCAGGGGATGTAAAATCACTGTAAGCAGATGTCTAATTCATCTTTTGGACATGTATTTTCTTTTTCAAGCACCTGCTTTTGATAAAGCAACACCCAAATTCCTTGCTTTTCATAGAAAACCATGATGGAAGAAAGGTCTAGCAATACAGGAGAGAGTTCTTTTAACATGGGAAAATGAACATGTTTTCTTCCTACCTAAATTTAATAACTCATTTAACCATTGAAGAAGAAACTTAAAAAGAAACACCCAGAATAGAAAACTTCCACCCAAGAGTTTTGACAAACTTCTCACTGAAAAGAGGGTCCTCTGAAGGAAACTGCAGGACAATTTCACCCAGAGACATGACTACTATTTGCACCAGCAATACAGCAATGTATTTCAGTGAGGTGCATGTTTCTTTAAATCAACAAAACATAATGCTTGATAAAACACCTCTTAGCAGCAAGAGGCACCAATGTTTACAATAGCAGCATGTACAGCAGTGAATGAATATATCAAAATGTTAATTTTAAATTAAAGCACTACAACCCAGCTCCTTCTTTTGGAATACTTTTTAATTTTATCTTCAAAACTTACCTATTCATGTGTGTTAATGTCTGATCAAATGAATGTTCTCCAATCCTTTTATTGCCAGAAAGATCTCTACCTCCACTCCCAGTGTAAGTGAATTCATCTCCTCGATCCTGTGCAAGAAGATTATCCTTCGCTTTAACACTCCAAAGTAAAGCAACTCAATTTAAAAAAATGCGACTTCATTTGTTCTGTTTACTCAGAGAAAATGTATAATCCAAGGCGTGGAAAGATATGTTTCCAATTTCAGCGTCACTGTCTTTCTACAGTAGTAGTGCAGCACAAAGCTACTGGTCTGGATGTAACATATTCACCAGAAAATTCTTATTAAAAAATTGCCTGCCTTAGAAGATCGGACTTTTGCATCTTTTAAAAAGCTGGGGTTTTTTTGGGGGGGGGGGCAGAAATCTGAGGAAGGGAACACATTCTAGCAAGTGGTTACATGCTCTAGAGCTTTTCTTTGGTTTACAAGAATAGAATGTTTGTAAAATACATCATAAATACCTTGTAGGGATTACTTCAGCTTCTGCAAGGGGCTAAGTGCTAGTAAGTACAAACAGCACTGCCTTAGGTACACAGCACGTGCTTTAATGCACTAATAATGCCAGCTTTTCTGAACTAGCAAGAGCTTAAACTCATTTAGATTTCCATTTTGTAAGCTGATATAATTTTGTAGTATATTTCCAAATAGAATTTTCTTTAAATTGAAGGAAGTTTGATAAAATCTTTTACCATGAACCGTAAAAACAGTCAAAATCTACACATACATAAGTAAAGCCAGTATTACTGTTTTCTTTAGGAAAAATGTCACCGAAATTCATATTACTCCTGGCAAATTCAAGTATTTCTAGAATTATATATATTCTACAAATATATTTAATATGATATCTCTTTGGAGATGCAAATTTTTTACAAAGCATGAAGCAATAGTAGAAGATAAATACTTAATAGGAAAATAAATTTTACATATATTTTCATAGCAAAAATCTGAACATACTTGTACGCAGTTGTAAAATACAGTCAATTTCTTACCACTATTAAAAGTCTGACATTATTAAGGATCCAGTGCAAGATTGTTACAGATATTTCATGACTGACAACAGCAGAAAAAGAGAAAGTTAGAAAGAGAAATGCTGGTTGAACAAGACCCTAGATTAATTATAGAAATTATGTTTATTTTATTCTGTGTA
>NW_010544407.1:54780-57838 GCF_000687285.1 Phaethon lepturus
TAAGAGAAAGTCAGCTGCAGTATTAGGATATTCCTCATTAAAAATTTATCTAGACATAATAACAGGCAAGTGGTATGAAATTAAAAAAAATACTCAAAGATCTAACAAAGAAATGGACTGATTCTGTTCAATGAAACTAAAAAATAACAGAAATAGAATGATGTTGTACAAGGACAATATATGAAACAACTTGGAAAGAATGAAAGACTGACAAGAACTATTTATTAAGAAAGGATGTAAAATAAATTGTATAAAATAAGGTATCAAATTGAGCTGTTTAATTTTTCAGTTATTGTCAAGGCAAACAAAATGTGCAGATCACACAAAGATGATTGTGATGATAATAATAATATGAAAAAGGGATGTATTTGCTTGATGGATCAGGCTCATTCAAACAAACCACATTTTAGCACTGAATAAGAAGTTTGTGCCAAGTTCAGAAAACCAGAAAGATGTATCTTGGAAAGTCATGAATCCAGAATGATTTGGGTTTTATAACAAAGCAGAAACTGAACACATAGTCATGGTGTGGCAGATGGGGAAAATGCTAAGGCAGTTTTTTGATGTACTAGGAGAAATACAGTAAACACTGGATGGTGATTTTTCCATCTTTTTAGAACATAATGTTGACAAAAATATTAAAATAATATATATAAAAATGTAAAAAAATAGAGAAAAGTCAGAAACACCACATACTCAAGCAAGATGGAGAAAATTATTTACAACACAAGACACGTTCTTGACAAACTATTTTGTTTATCTACTGGGTAGAACAATCTTCATGAGAAGAAAATACCGAATAGGCTTTTTTTGGCATAACAAACATAAATCAAGGACAAATTGCCACAGGCTTAAGCAAAAAAACTCAAGCAGAAAGGCATAAATGCAATAGTATTCACAGCAACTTACTGGAACACACTTCTATGGAAAATGGGTTAAACGTAAAAGGGCTAAAAACATCAAACTTCCAAAGTCTTCAGAGAAAGACTGAGTGGTTTTCTGGGTGGTACTCTTTAAAAGGCAACCAGAAGACATTGTGCTTGAAGAGACAGTATGGGCATAAGGCCTTATGCATACATGCACACCTCTTGAACAGATTCCACACTTGAGAGGTTACATTTGCTTTGCTTTATTTATCCAAGTGTTCTACGCATAAATAGGCAAAAGTACATGGATTTGGGGGAAACTGGAAATCCAGGGGAAAGAAAATGGAGGGGAAATGGAACAATTACGGAGCAGAATTGTTACAGGTCAAATAACAAGAAAACGGCATTTTTTAACACCTCCCAGCGTAAGGAATTCTCATTTCTGCTTTACTACCCAGAAGAACTACACTCACTTATTTCACATCAGATATCTTTTTTTTTAAAAAAAGGGGGGGGCAACAAAGACTAAATTCCTAGAATTGGAAGGAAATGACAGAGATCTTTCCACACAGGGCACTAATCTGGGTGGAGTGAAGATAAATGGGGAGGACATTTGCACCTCTGACATGAGAGCAACTCCTAAAGAAGGAGAGGAAGAAAGCTCGGGAGAATACGTAAGTGTTTGAAGAGAGAGAAAATCTAGAATGGCACGAGTAAGCGATGCATGGACATAGAGTCCTTACAGTGGAATAAATGTGAATATGAATACAGCCCATGACAAGTAGAAGTGAAACAGTGGCACTGTTAGTCTGGAGACATAATGGGAGACCTACAGAACCTACTTCCATCACGGTTACGGTGTTTTACTTTGAAAGTGGAGTATGCCAGGAATATTCACACAGCTTATTATTTGGGATCTTTTGATGAGTAATGACTCACTGAAACAATTTCTCAATAGTTTTGAGTTCTTTGTCTATCTATAGACAACGCAGAATCTTCCTACCACCCATAACGATGTTCAACTGACAGCCTGTATGTGACAGGTAAAGATGGAAAGCTATTTTTTTCTCAAGATGATCAGAAAGCAGAGCTTAAGATACTGATAGTGCTGTAAATTCTGCATTCAACTGTTAAATAAAATATTTGGCAAAACAAGTTATTGATGGAATATGTTCTTTAAGAAAAAAATAACTGTCAAAAAGGGTATTAAAACAGTCTTATCTTTTCCCTTTTCTTTCTTCCTTCTTCCTACCTTTTCCCCATTTTCTTACCTTAAAATATGTAATTCTGCCATTTTTCTTCTGCTTTCCACAGCTTAATTCAACTTCCTTGCACCAAAACTTTCTTTCAACAGCTAGTAAGACCTTTGTTATTCTGTCTTCTCTTAATGCCTTCTGTATGTCTCTTTTTCTTATGTTGTCTCCATAAAGTTATTTCTTAACTGTCCTGTTTGTAAAGTTTGATCACATTATAGAGCAAATAAGCTTCAGACACAGTAGCACTGAGCCAGTATCTCATACAGAGGCATTTGAGTGGAAGTTGAACCCGAAGTTCTAGTCCTACAAGCTGGTCAGCCTCAGACATACAACATAAGCAGATGGTCAGCTGTATTAAATCATACTCCACTATTTCAGTGTTGTTACATAATCAGGTCTAAGTTTAACAAAGAGATAATGGAGAATGAAAAAAGTAAGATTTTGAATTCCACCTAAGTGTTTGACCACATTATCTCTATGGGTTGCTTTTATGCAGCAGCTGACAGGAGCATTAGCTACTTCAAGTTACTGGAGTATCAGCTATCTCAAGATAGCTCTCACTCATTTTCTCTTCCCATTAACACCTTTGGTATTATGCTCAGATTTCAAAGCTTGGTTCCAGCATATACACAAAAACTGCATTAATCAATTAGCAAGATACGCTATTATGAACACACAGATTTTCTAGATGATCTTCAACCTTCAGTCTGAACAAAAAAAAAGTCTTATTGCCTTTTTTGATACAAGAAATCCCAAAATTTCATCAGTAGACCCAATCCCTCAATTCATCAGTTTCTTCTCAGTAAAACATGATGAATAAATTCTAAGATTTTGATTAATATGACAAAGCAAAACAAAAAAGCACTAAACCTTTTAAAATGCAATTATTAAAGCCAAGACAAATATTAACTATCAGACAATTACATTTGAATGGAT
>NW_010544407.1:57869-73174 GCF_000687285.1 Phaethon lepturus
TGAAAACAAATCATGTCATCATTCATCTCCGTTAAAGTCTCACAAGTCTATATGCTTGTAAGTGCTGACAGAATTGGTCTTATCTGCCCCATTGTCTGATTTATTTTTAATAATTTCATGGTTTAACACTGCAGTAAAAGGTGCCAATTAAAAAGGTCAATTATGTATTTCATTCATAAGTCAATCAAAAAACCCTTGCATTAAGTGCAGAGCTTGAATATATCATAATTGGTGTTTCTGAGTCTTCCCCGCAACCACCCTTGACAGTAAGAACCTGACAGTATCATGGCATATTCCATCACAATGAAAACATTTAACCATTTTAGTGTTAGCCAAATCTGGATCTCTTAACAGTAAGTAAGTGTCCTGGCTGCAGCTGGGATAGAGTTAATTTTCTTCCTAGTAGCTGGGATAGTGCTGTGGTTTGGATTTAGTATGATAATAATGTTGATCACACACTGATGTTTTAGTTGTTGCTAAGTAGTGCTTACATTAGCCAAGGACTTTTCGGCTTCTCATGCCCTGCCAGCAAGACTCAACAGGTCCGGACAGCTGACACAAACTGCCCAAAGCGGAATTCTATACCATATGATGTCATGCTCAGTATATGAACTGGGGGAGTTGGTTGGGGGCACTGGGGCTCAGGAGCTGGCTGGGCATCGGTCAGCAGGTAATGAGCAATTGTATTGTGCATCACTTGCTTTGTGTATTCTTTTATCATTATTATTATAATTACTATTATTTTATCTTCCCTTGCTGTCCTATTAAACTGTCTTTATCTCAACCCAAAAGTTTTACCTTTTTTCCCAATTCTCCTGAAATATTTATTAGGAATAATAATATTTAACATGAAAGTATTTCAGTATGTTAGGCACTCACAACCAGAAACCAAGGCCTATGTCCTTGACCTAAGGAACTATTCCAGAGAGAGTATTTCTTAGAAAGCATGAAATATAAAAAAGAGCTAAATGGTGCTCCACTAAGCATTGGCAACATTAATTTCTACTTTTTAATGTGCTATATCATTGTGTCAAATGGATTCCTCAATGCTTTAGAAACAGCCGGGTATGCAAAGTCCTGGGAATGAACTTGGGAATGAACTGGGAATGAACTCTCAGGATCTTTTACAAGAGGATGCAAACTATCACAGCAGGTATTATTCTCCAAGAGATTCTGAACCTCAGTTGAGAAATTTCCCATATTATCCTGTATGTAAAAGCACTTAAGGAAGAAACAATCTCTGTTCAGATTAAACTAAGCACACCACACAATTAATCTACCATCTTTACAACACTACCTCAATCCAGTGAAACATGGATCTTGATGCTTTTGAAAATAAAAAGCAGTTTTGAACCCAATACATAAAAATAATGGAGGGCAATTTTTCAATACAAAAGTGATATTTCATGAACGCTGTGATTGCACAATCACTGTTACTGTCCAATATCTAGTTTTTAAATGTTAGTCTATTCTGAAATTTTCTTAGAATTTAAATTCCTGAAAGATATCTTAATTTCTTCAGCTAATGTTCCTGTTATGGTTACTACCAAGAACCAGACCAGGAAATCAGCAATATTAACATATTCAAGATTCTAAAGCTATTACTAATACTAATTACAATTACTATTGCAATACCGTATCTTAAATCAGTAAGCCACATAGTTTGTCACTAAAATTCAAGATTAAACATTTAGAAGAGAGAGATTAATGTGCAAACATTTTATATGCATGTAATTAAGAATGAGGTTAAGCTTCATGAGCAAAACAACTTCACCCAGTGCTCATTTTGTAAACTATGACTGTACCCCTTCTCAATCTTGAGGGCAGATACTCTACTCACAGAACCTGTTGTAAGTGAGCACTCCAATACATCCAGAACATCCCAACCTGAGCGAAACTGCGGACATGTCTGGGTCCACAGGATTGTAAATTTCCAAAGGCACAGCATAAAAATGATCTGAAAGTTAGACAGTGAATTCTATTTCCTGCACTATATTTTTGCAATTATTTTACCCCAGTAGAGAACTCCTTATTTAAAGCCACAAGAAGAGCATTAAGACAGCACGTCAGCAGTGTGCATAAATAATGCATAAAGTTTATAAACCTACAGTAAAAGTCTTCCAAAATTTATTTATTTCTCAACTTTGTAAAAACTTACACACAAGTACCTATGTAATACCATTGAAATTCAATGTAATCTCATTGAAATTCAAATAACAGTCATCTCTCTCTTTTCTTGTTCTCATACAGTAAAGTGACTAGATGTGAGCAGAGGATTTTATCTGAATTTTTATTTAGAAACTTCATTCCTGGAATGAGATACTGCACTTAGGATACTTATAAGTACAGAATTTGAGTTTTCTGTGAATATTCTTATAGGACTTTAATTTCAACCTTTTCAAAAAAATAGAGAAAACAGAAGTAAATTGGGAAATAAAGTCTGATATATGAAAAAAGAACTGACGAGAAACTAATTCCAAAAACACACCTGTAAAAAAAATTTCCCCCTTGTATTCTTAGTTTAGAGAATCACAAAAAAGCTGACAATATACAAATTTGTGCTATCTTCTGCAATACTTCCCCCCAACTTCAAAATTACATATGTGTCATCTAGACTATGACAGTACTTAGGTGTCCACAAAAACACATGATAACAATGTCACTTAGATGAACTGGAAAAGACATGCAATCCAATTAAGTTTATTAAATATTTTGAATTTAATAATTACAATGAAGCAGAAATAAGGGGACATCACTATCACCATCAAAAAGAAAAACAAACGGAGTCTGCAGCATCCCAACATAGCAGGTACAGCTACTAAGCAACAGTATTCTTAAGATCCACTGACTAAGGGTCCTACAGCTTGGGTTGTGGTTGACTGTAAGGACGAAGTAATGTATCCCAACACCAAGTACCTCCTCATGTGACTTGTTCAAAAAGAGGCACAGACTCCTTCAGAGGCAATACTCAGCAGCAGCAGCAGCTGGTGGGTGCTGTTGGCAAAGAATACACTACATGCTGATGCTATTTCAGATGCTTATTTCTTTTTCCAGTGCCTTTTTCCTTGTGATTAACAGCTATGCGTGTTTTAAAAAACTGGATTGCTTAGTGCTTTTATCCTTCACCTGATGCATGATTCAAAATTCCACCTGATGAAGCAGAACTGCAGGAAGGAATGTAACCTGTGTAAACATTATTTAATTGCAGAGAACAGTAATCTATTCATCAATAAATTTTGGTCAACATCATGAGATGGAAGTCAGACGCAGTTACTGTTTTGTTTAGCAGCGTAACTGCTTCTATTGCTCTACTTAGATGTTAACATCAAAGTACAATTTTTTTCCAGGATCTTTGGTGATCATAATACAAGATATTGAGACTTTCCTAAGAAGTTCTGAAAAGTGCTCATCAGTAGGAGTCAAGAACCTTCAGAACTTCATAGAATCAAGTAACATGTACCTGTTATTCTTGCTTCATTAAAATAAATGTATCACATACTTAGAAACATAACAAATCCAAAGGAGGAGGCATCTATGTATTTTGAAAACAATAAAAATCATGATCGAAGCAGAACATAAAACTATTATTTGCATATAACTACACTATCAGATTTTACATAATACTAAATTCAGACTCCAAAACTACACTGAAATTTAACTATCCTAAACAATGTAAAATTCAGCTGTAATTGAGATATTTTGCTTGAGTATGAGGATAAGCATTCTTTAAGAAAGTCTTGCTTATGTACTTCTCCCTAAGAGACTGAAAACTGTTCAGTTTGTTATCAAGTAGCAGTTATTTTTTTCACAGTCATATTTGCATAAACATTAGTTTTAGGATCAACAAACATAACTCTATCTTTACAAACATTGATACATTAGAGCAGCAAAGCTTTTGCTTGCATAAATGACATACCACTTCATCTTCAAATCCTCCAGCTAATACAAGTGAATAAGCTCCATCATTACTGCGTCCATGGATTCCACCCACATGTGGTCTGTGAACACCTGCTTCGCTCACCTGGCAACAGAAAAAAAAAACAGTTTCTAGCATGTTTTTCAAACCACCAGCCATCTACTATCAGTTTTAACAATCAACTTTCTGCTTAAAATATTGTACAGGAGTGTCTGTGTAAATCGTTACTGTAAGACTGCCATTAAAGGTGAGAATTCCACTTGTTTTTAAGGAAGAAAAGCCAAAAGTAAGGACACCCCAAAAAAGGAAGGACAATGTAGGACAGTGGTGACACTGGAAGATCTAAGGGTACACTTTCCTATTTGGGAAAAATCTCCACGATTCTTTCCATAAGCAGTATTTAAGACTGTACTCACTGCTACACTTCATTTGCACAGTCATTCAGAACAAACCAAAGCAGATGGAGATCTGCCAGTTTGCTAAAATTTTACAATTCTTAACTAAGGAAGATCACAGTGACCCATGTAAAGACAATGATGTCAGGTACTATTAAGGTAACACATGTAATGGTGACCGACTTAGAGTAATATTATCACACTGCCTAACGACACAGAAGAAGCAATTGCAACAACGTATGGACCATAAGCTAGCTCTCCAACCAGGACAACTCTCTTGTAATGAACGTGCAACTAAGCTGCAACCAGACCAGCTGAGAGCTGCAGCTGTACCATAAACTGGAAACATTATTAAAGTCTGCTGGAAATATCTCTCCCACAAAATTTATTATTTATTAAATAGTTTCAAACTACCAAATCATGTTTTAAAAAAAACAACACACCTTTGTGAATAAAAAAGTCTGCATATTAAATACGTATTTTCACAGTATGTGATGACAAAAATACTATTATTAGAATGAAGGTTCCCAGCAGAAAACCCATTAGGATCTTTCTTCCTACCTTCATTATCTTCCTTCACACCTTGACTTTGCCTGTTTTTCTCATTCTGCCTCTCCCATTCCTGAACTCTTTTGCCCAATCTACACTTTTAAGCAACTTGTGTGAAAGTTTACCTTCTTCGCCTATAGTATTTTCATAATACAATACATCAGATCAAAGGTCCAGATGGCCAAAAAAGCTGTCTCTTAACAACCGACAATAGCTATGCACAGTATGAAAACTATAGAAGGACACAATAGCACTTCCTTGCACAATTTTCTCAGCATCCAGCTGTCTGTGGCTTAGACCTCCTAAGCTACTTAAAACTTCTGGATTCATAGTATCCAAGAGAGAAAAGAGTTCACATCAGTACTGCTTGTCATATGAACTAATACTACTTTTGTTCATTTTGAAGTGGGCAGCTGACTTTTTTTTATGACCCCTTTTTGCATTACAAAAATATGCATATTGGTCCCTAAACATTTCTTCATACTGTACATCATTCGGTAGCCATCTACACTACACCACATTTTCAACATTCTTCCAGAATTAAAAATCTTACCTGTCCAGTCAAAACCATTCCATCCCTTTAATCACAATAATGTATTGAGTATTAATACATTACTAACACTATATATTAATATTATATCCATTTATTAATTACAATTAAGCGATATTATAATATATCATAACAAAACATTATTAAATTGTGATTATTAATATATTATATATTAATAATATAGATTGTTAATTATCAATAATGCCGTTCATAATAATGTATTTTATTTTCCTGCCCTTTCCTGTCACAACAATTTAACTTGATTTTTTTTTTTTGATCACTATACTGTATGAGGACAGTCTGAGAGAGTTGGGATTGTTCAGCCTGGAGAAGAGAAGGCTCCAGGGAGACCTTCTTGCAGCCTTCCAGTACTTCAAGGGGCCTTCTAAGAAAGATGGGGACAGACTTTTTAGCAGGGCCTGTAGCAGTAGGACAAGGGTTAATGGTTTTAAACTAAAAAACGCTAGATTTCAACTAGATCCAAGGAAGAAATTTTTCACTATTGAAAGAGGGCAGATTCAGACTAGATATAAAGAAGAAATTTTTCACAATGAGGGTGAAGAAACACTGGCACAGGTTGCCCAGAGAGGTGATAGAGGCCCCATCCCTGGAAACCTTCCAGGTCAGGTTGGACGGGGCTCTGAGCAACCTGACAGAGCTGAAGGTGTCCCTGCTCACTGAAGGGGGTTTGGACTAGATGACCATAAAAGGTCCCTTCCAATTCAAGCTAGTGTATGATTCTACGATTAAGGTGACATATTTTCAAAATTAGCTATTGCAGGATCTCTTTCTTAAATAATAAGTAGCTGAAAGCCCATGACAAATTATATAGTTTGAACTCTTCCCCACCCCATCTTTACTATCCACAACAACTTAGCCCTCTCGCCTAACTTGATCAGATATTTGCCCATTTTTCCAGACCATTTATGAGTATGCTGAATAAAAAGTCCCCACTATTGCGCTCTTCTTTCCTGCTGTATCAAACATCCTTTCATTAATTCCTCCCTCCTTTCTTTCATTTCCAGGTTTTATCAATTAAATTTAGGTTTCTGGTAGGTGATTCACCCCAAAGATGAACTCTGGTAAGTAATTCATGCCAAAGATGCTCTTCAGATGCTCTCTCCAGAAGCAATACTTAGTCAATTTCCTTCTAGGGAAAAGAGAGTTTGTGTCATAAAAAACTACGCAAATCAGAAATTAAGAAACTACAGTCTCTAAATTCTCATAGATTTGCTGAGACAAACTCATTTCTCATACAAAAGACTAGTCATATGAGAAACGAAAGTGTAATTTAACTTTCTACATAGAAAACATTTAAATCTTAAAAAAAAGTATCTAATTTGTATGCAAAATTAAATAATTATGTAGAAATGGTAATTGACTTTTGATGTCTAGTCCACACAAATATATATAAAAATTAGCATTCTCTGCTTAATTTTCTGACAAAAACAGGGCTCTAATTCTATTCCTTTTTCCTACCAGCACTAGAAAGATCTGAAAACTATTAGCTTTTGTGTTATCAGTGGAATTCCTAACAAAAAGATGAACTATATAATTGACATTATTGTTGAAGCAGTGAAAATAAAACTTGATTTTGAGATTTTGAGTTTGCGTAAGTGATTTCAGAAACTACACTTACTTATGAGATTTTACTTAATCTGGAAGTCAACAAAAAGATAACTATTTTAATTCTAACCATTTAACCATTAACTGTTAGCATTTATTTTAATGCTAACCATTCACAATAAAAGTTCTTTAAACACAGGAGAGGTCAACAAAATATCCCAAAGTATCAAAATTGAATTTTCCTGTTAAGCAAGTAATTTTATATAAAATCACTGGTATGATGAATGGCATAATGTTACATTACAAATTAAATTTGCTTCATCTAAGACTTGTATTGATGGTAGTGTTGATGATGGACATCAAGATGAGACAGGACCAAAAGAACTAGTTTCAGTTTCAGCTTCACTGTGATTTCTACCAATGAGTCAAACTGAAAACTGTTGATAAGCAGAAAACGTCTGCTGCTAATCATATCAGCCTTAAAACTTGCATGGCCTTGCAAATCCAGAATTCTTCACACAGTACTGGAAGACACCACCTTCAAGAGGAAAATTGCCTACTAAGTGTTCTCTTCTACCAATTCAGTAATAAAATATCTGCTTTCTTCTCATGAGAAAGCAGGTGATTAAAAGTTCATAAAAGTAATCAGAAGAGGCTTTTGATTCTTGGCTTGCCCCTCCTCAAGCAGTTTAGAAAAACCTGTTTCTAGTCTTCCAAATACGATAGAATACATTTAATTACAATCCTTTACACATGCAACAGAAAAAGAAATAACTGATTTTAAAAATAAAGAAGTATCTATTTCCCCAACTAAAACCAGCAATTAAAAAATCAAAGATAAAACAAAAATCAGTGCTATCATATAAGGCTGGGGGAAAGGGAAGTAAGTTTGCTGGACACTTCAAAACCACAAAAAGTCAGTACTGGCACAAAATGAAGCTTTGTTTTTTCCTCCCTGCTTTGTTTTTTCCTGCCCCTCTGAGTATTGGCGTATACTGTGCGTATATAACCAAAATGTAAAATGGACAGGGAAAATTAACTCCCCTCCTACCCCAGATGGGATTATTTTTCTGCCTTTTTTTTTATCAATCTAATTTACCATACAGCCTAAAGAATATTTGCAACAGAAAATGAGCGCAAGAAACAACAAAGGCTGAATGGACAGCTAATTTCAGTAGGAGTACAAGGTTACACTGGTTTAAGCAGTTCATCAGCCTGAAACAAGATTTGGTTATCTGTTATGTATGACCAAAAAAACCAACAGGGAATCAATTTACAGTGCTATCACCTAATGTTTTAAAAATCTACAGTCTACACCTCATAAGTGGGATAATCAGTTCATGTGAAGTACACTTCAGAAAATACTTGACTCTATTCACTAAGTATCCCATTTAGAGTTTTAACATGTGAAATTTGTTTATCCTAATGACAAAAGAATTCTTAAGCTGTATTGTAAAATCAGTTTACTTCAACCTTCACTACTATGAACATCGCTCCCAGGAGTAGAATCTTCATGTAATTGCCTTGTTTAGTCCTGATGAAAATGGCAATTGTCAACCTAAAATTATTTTAGTGCCCAACCCATTCAACCAATCTTACTTACTTCAACTACAACTAATTCTGACACAACATACCTGAACTCTGAATTTCCAGGTTGTCCCAACAGGAACACCAGGTATAGGTCCATAATGATTTGAAGGAACAATAGTGCATTCCTTAGTTCGACCAACACAGGCCATGCCCTAAAAATACATCAGACAAAATGTATTAGTATTATAATATTGCAGACTATTTGCAAATTCAATGCAGATATCACAAAATCTGATCATTATAACAAACACATACTTTACAATATGTTAACAATTGTTAAAAGGAATGTTAATTAAGTAATATGTGTTTAAGGGTTTGGGGGAGGGATCGGGGTTGTGTTTTTTTGTTTTTACACCTAGTCACCTTAATAATTCTTCAACTGCCAGTAGATAGTGGGCAGGATTAAACATTGTCTTATTGTCTGTACAACCCAGTACTGAATTTTGTGTAGTGCATATATATGTAGAATTATAGATGTAGCACATACATGAACAATCAGAGTAACAGCTATTTCTAGAATACACTCTACCTTGCCCCAGTCTCTCTGGCTTTCAGTACTGGCAGATGGCATCTTTGCTTTCTTTTTACTCTGTTTGAGCTTTTCTCCAGCCTTTACAACTTCATTAGAATCATTTTTGCAGGAAGGACAATACCTAAAAAAAGGTTTTAGTAAATTCTCAATTACTTCATAATAATGGCAATGCATTTCTTGTAGCCAAAATAGTGTCAATTTTTTTATCGTGACTGAATATTTCAAGCTAGCAAACATATACCAGTCTTAAGCAGCTGACGCCTGTGGCTTAAAAAATGAACCCAACATGAATACTGTCAACTTTTTTAAAAGGGCATTTCAGTATCTTTGAAGGTAGAGTGCTAGAGGCAAAACATTTAACTATTCTTTCTCACATGGTATGTCTCCTGTATTCTCTCCATTCTGTCCTCTTTTATTCAGATCATGTAAGGAGAAGATAGCTGAGATGAGAGGACACTGCTAAGCAGTACTCATGGTTTGTTTCTACATCCTGCCCACTCCACCCTTATTTTTTGATTCTAGTGCAATAAATTTCACTGCAGACAGCTGAATATACGAGCCAAGGTATCATGTAATGTGCATAGACACACACACATGCACACACACTCACTCACTCTCTCACTCCACAACACTGAAGCCACATAGAATAGAGCACTTGAGAGTCATTCCAGGTAACACAATGCCATCCTGGTAGGAAAGTAGGAGATATTAGTATGCAGTACCTACAGCAGAGAGAGCAAGGGAGTACACCAGTCCTTTCGCTGCTTCTAATAACATTTTTATCCCACTCTAGGAATGCCAATGCAAAGGCTATTGTCCATGTTTCTGGCTCCCACGGGCTGGATTTGGTGCATACGCCACTACTGGAGGAAGCCTGATCTACAGTAACATTGACAACCTAGTTTAGATAACAACCACTAGCACTGCTACTACTACCACTGTTTTGTATTCATTAATTAACTTTTGTATGTGGATATGAATAGAAGAATTAATGATTAATGTCCACAGGAACAGATTTCACTATGTCAATAAAGGTGTTGAACCATTAAGACAATGCAGCTATCTAGATAAAAAGAAATTAAAAATAATACAAGATGTTGAAATTGTCTAACACCAAGACATTGAATGACATTACAGTTGCTTAAAAAAAAAAAACAGTATTCAATGACTGATTAAAAGAAGGAACACGACACAATGCAAATTCACACAGTGAATTAACTATGGCGTTCCCTGCTTCTTATTAGGGTAACAATATTACCTTAATATTTTTTAAACTGAGTTTTGTATGGAATATTAAATACTGTTTCGCACACAGAGTGGCTTAATCTCCGCAAGAGAAATTTATCGTCCTTTCCCAAATTGCACGCTTAGCCCCTGCAGAGTTTGCCAAATTTTACACTATAAAAATACTAAACGCAAAGTTTTTCCGTCAAGAAGTTAAGGATCAGACAGGCATGACTTTTTGCTAGAATGCAAGAAGAAGGGAGAACACAGACCTCCTCTTTGGTAGGCAACATAGCTTTGCCCAGTGCAACCACACTCCTTCTACATACGACCAAGCATTAAGACTGCACAGGGCTGGCACCACTAAGTATCCCAAAATTAACTGTCACTAGTCAGCTCCATAACAGTACCTCTCCCACACAGTGATTTCACCCACAGATGCCTCTATCTACTTAGAGTAATAAATCTTAAGACTTACATCGTTACAGAGCAAACAAAAACAAGTTAAAAAGCTTGACAGCCATTTTTCAAGACATTTTAATTATATGAATTAAGCTTCTACTACTTGCAGAAATTTGTAATTTTTTGGACAGAAATGTAAACAGAAAGGTCTAAAACTGCATTTAACATATGACCTGAGGGCCTATAAGGACCATATTGTCAGTCAATTTAATTCTTGTGTGGTAGCCTCAGGAGCGCTGAATATTCTTTACAGAGGAAAACAGTCCAGGGGACCTATGCAGCACTGTTACAGTGATATTAACGGAACAGTGTAGGGAGAGCTGAGCAGTAATGTCTACACTTTGAAAAATATTCTATTCTTCAAATTTTCTCCATAGCCATCTGAAATACAATGAGAATAACTCATAAGAATGTTTCATAAGAAGCTTTTGAAAAAGAATGGGTGCCAGTGAAGACTAGAACACTAATACCTAACCTGAAAAATCATTTGGAGCACTCAGCAGGCCAAGATAATCTTAGCACACTAGCTAAACGACAGCTGGTGCGATTTCAATATCAGTATCCTGATGTGCCTATCAAACCTTTTGTGTATTTGAGGATGTAGAATAAAATAGAATAAATTGTTTTCAGGGTAGAACAAAGGATTCGTGGGTTTTGTGGCAGGGGGTCACTGGCTTGAAGTACATATATATTCTTTATCAGAAACTTTCCTGTGACTAATTCCAGAAAATAGATGGACTTTACTGTTGCTGGAGTTGGGATTAGAGCCTGTTCTGAGTAAGAAGCAACTGAAGAATGGCAGGACTGAACAGATGTGTACTTCCAGAGAGACAGTCTCATTGAATATTCTGAACGAAGCCAAAAAAGAACTTCTCAGCTGCTATATCCAAAGGTCAGGTGCAATCAGGTGATGAGAGCGGTTTCCAACACGTGACATCAACTTACTTATGTTGACAAATAGTAAGGAAGAAAGAAAATGTCATGCACAGAAGACCAGACTGCCTTGACAGTAGAAAATTTGAGGATAGTTCAGACTAACATACTGTGTAATAAACACTGCTGAATAAACACTGCAACAATTTTGCATATGCAAGAAGTGGAAGGCACATAAGCACTATTCAAATAAATGCTATTTTTAGTTCCAACGACCCATAGATATTTCTAGTAGGTACTGAAAGTATTTCTTAGTGTTTCAAGCCAGCAGTTCCTCCAAAAATAATGAATACCACTTTTTCAATTCATAAATTTCGTGGGAAAAAGCTCAGCTTCCAATGACAGTATCCCTATTGGCCAAATGTACACATTGAAAAACATCTACCAATGTTAATGGTCTTGATCACTAAATCACACATTGGCATAAACACAGAAGGAGGTCAAAAAAACCACAGTGGACCAGAAAACATGCAGACTACTAGGCACTGCCCAATAAACAAGCCTACTATGGCATCCACTATGGTACAGGAGATTGAGTTATTTATTTCCAGAAAATGTTAAAACTTCCAAAGCACTTACACAGATTTTTACATAAAATTTAATCAGAAGGTCCAAAGGGATTCCATAAAATGTATCCATAGACATCTTAGACATTTATTGATGTCTATGTAATGGAAAAATTCATTAGAATAAAGTTCTATTTATTACTCATTTATAAAGGATTAGTATCTCATGTAAGTCACAGGCAGATGATAAAATATGAACAGTGTAAATTGTAAATAGCTAATAAAGACAAAAAATTATAGAGCCCAAGATAACTTAATGGGCTGCTAATGGGTCCATGCAGATTCACTTCAAAATAACAATTATCTTGATTTAACAATGCCAGTTAGCTTGGTTTTCCTGCTGGCAGAGCCAGGGACAGTAGAAATGAAGAGTAGCAAAATGGTGGCCCTCCCACAGCAGGAGAAATGAATGGAGTAGAGGCAACGAGAAGATACAGGAAGGGCACAGGGGCAGCAACAGGGACAGAGGATGAAGTGAAAGAGAAGGGTGAGCGTAAGAGAACTCTTCAAGCAATGAAGCTTGAATGAAATTAAAAGCTGGGGAACAAGCACTGTTGATAAAAACAATCAGATCAGAAAATGTCACAGAAGATCATAGTGATCATAATTAATAAAATGAACATACCAGTTTTGAATTAAAGCTTACTACTAATCCTTTGTGAATGATTTAAAAGAATTACCTTGACAGAAAACATAAGGTTTACATTAAGTAGATAGATGAAAAACACAGCAGGATTTAAAAAATTCTTCAGTACTGTCTCTCATGAAGTGCAAGTAACAAAAAGGTACCATGTATAGAATGGCAATATAGGTAAGTAAATCATCCTTGTATATTTACCAGTCCTCATCTTCTGGTATCTTGCTTAAGGGAGGGTTCAGGCAGTATATATGGTAAGCCATATTACATTCATCACACAGGAGTTGCATGTGAGCATCCTGTTTTCCACCACACAAATAACATGAACAAAACCGGCACTCCTTATCTGGATCAGCCCTACAGTGCTTGCATTCAGGGCCACTTTTTCCTGCCAAAAATAAAGAAAAAGTCAAATGCCACGTATCATAGAAAAATGCATTACTGTATCTACAGGAAAAAAATATTTCTGCACATGAACACTGCCCTCTTAAAAATGCTTTTTTCTTACAATGAGGTATTTGACTGTCTAGGTTAATGGGATTTCTTCTGCTGCATAAACAAGCAGTAAAGAAAATTACTTATCAGCAGCTTCTCTTATTTTCTCCCCTCCTGTTCCCAACATGCCACCTGCACATTCTCTCTGCAGAAAGAGCTTTGCACAATCTCTAGCTGGATTTTTCTTTAATACAGCCACAAAGAAATTCCAGTTAGGTAACTGGTAACAGTCAAATGAGGATGAAACTACAATTTGGAACATCTCTCTCCCTTAAATTAAATTTACAGTTGGATAGAAGAATTAGTAGTCTGAGACCACAGACAACCCCAAATTACCAGTTGTTTCACAGAAACGGTTTAGTTTACACACAAAGAAACACTAAGTTGCTGTTTCAGCTCACTGGGAAATTTGGACCCATGAACCCCACTATGAAACAAAACCATTGGCATTGGTTCCTCAATCAGGGGAAAATGCTTTTATACAAGAGAAAAACACTTAGTAGCCTAAACTAGATATGAAAGAGGAGACGGAAGAAACATTGAATACTTGTAGCAGAGTTAACACTTACAGGAGAAATGTTTGAAACAAATAGAAGGTCCAGAGAAATGCGAGAAGAATTCAGAACAGAACTTGATCACAGCCAAAAAAATTCCAAGATTAAAATTTTTAAAAAATTCATTTATAGGTTCTGTGCAAAACTCATCTAGAAATGCCAAGTAAGTGAATTTGAGCTTCAACTAGTCTAATACAATAATTAATAGAGTACTTCCAAACTTCTGTGTAATTAGTATTTTATTTGAAAGAAGTAATTGGCTTTGAATCAGAAGGCAAGGAAGACTAGAGAGACTCTCTCAGAGTTCGGAGTTGGAAGTAGGAAGCTGAAGAATCTAGCCATCTGAGAGAATAGAACATTTTGCTTAAAAGTTTAGAATGGGCCAGAAAATGTTATTTCGAGTACCATTCTGGAAGAAAAAATAAACACAGGTTACAGAAGTTCAGAAATTTCTGCAGCTGGAATATCAACACTTGGGATAAACTTTCTTGTAAGTCCAAGGAAAACTATCTGAGGAACTTCTGAACTGTTTGACAATGTCTACTTAAAAGGGCAATTGGCCTAGGACAGTGTGATAAGAGCAGACAAACTTATCCCTGTCATAAACTTTGCCAAAAATACCCAAAAGTCATCAGTCGCACAAAAAATAACATATTCATTTTCTGGGACAAAACCTTACTGAATATGTCCATGATGTCACAATCAAGCTCATTAATAAGGAATTTGAAGAGCAGCTTCACTACAAAAATGAAAACAAACAACTCCTCCAAGCCCCCCTACAGCTGTTCAGAAGCAGCATGCACATCAGATTCTTCCACAGGTGCTAAGCAGAAAGAATATTAGACAAAAAAAAAAAAAGGGCACAATCAACAAATCATAATTTTAAGAAAACACTGCCTTTTCTCATGAAAGATTTAACCCTTAGGAAAACACAGAATTTTTTTCATACTAAAGGACTGCTGCCTTTCTGATACATTTTTAGGGGAGACTAGAATTTGTCAAACCCCAAACATGGAGAATTACCCCAGGTTTCTCTGACTAGCATGAGAGAACAATATTCAAGGAGAAGCTTCCATCTTCTCTCAGCTTTATTTTTCTTCACCATGAGTCATTGTCTAAGTTGCTGCCCTCAGAAGCTGTATAGCTTATCAGATCCTTTTAAGTTACTTTGCTTGGACAACAAAAGCAATCAAAGTAAATATTTCTGTTAGGAGGTGATTCTTGACTAGAAAGATGAGGTAGATCCCTGATGTTTCCAGAGGAGTTCTTGATACTTTTATGTTTTTCCTAAGTGTACTGAGAGGGAAAGAAATGACTAAGGGTTTGCAGAAATCCC
>NW_010544407.1:73205-74329 GCF_000687285.1 Phaethon lepturus
AAATTTGCTCTCCCAACTGAATAGACTTTACAGAAAATTTGATCCACATGGATAATATATCAGTGTAAAATATCTGTGCAGAAAAACTCCTGACTGCAAGTCTTATAAGAAGGAGGGGCGGGAATGCCAAATGTTGTATTATATCTGCATTCTTTCTGGAGCACCTTGAAGAATACTTTTAAAAGGTTGAGGTAACCAGAGTTAGGGAGGGAAGGGGATGGAGTTTTGAGTATCAAAGAAGAGTCATGGGCTGCTGATGTACTAGGAACTAACAGAGAAACATCTGTGAAATGCCTCAAACCACATAGGGCTTTTTCCTGTAAAAAGATGACACAGTTGGTAGCTCAACTGAAATGTCTCTACACCAATGCATGTAGCATCAGTGCAACAAGCAGGAGGAACTGGAAGCAACTGTGCAGCTGGAAACCTATGATCTAATCACCATCACTGAAATTTGGCTGGACAAATCACTTGACTGAAGCGCTGCAAACGATGGCTATAAACTGTACAGAAGGGACACGCAAGGAAGGAGGGGCAGGTGATGTGCCCTCTATGGATTGATTGCACAAAGCTCTTTTTGCAAAAAGAGCAATAAACAGGTTGAGAGCTTGTGAGTGAAAATTAGAGGCCAAGCCAACACAGGAAAACTCATGGTTGATGTTTATTAGTGGCGACCCAGTCGATGGGAGACTGTTCACGAAGTGCTCTTACGTCAACTGCAGGAAGCATCATGCTTGCAGGCTCTGAAGGGGGACTTGAGTCACCCTGACACCTGCTGGAAAACCAGCACAGCAAGCTGTAAGCAGTCCAGGAGACTCTTGGAGAGCACCGAGGATAGTTTCTTTGTCCAGGTGACAGACAGCCCAACCAGTGGAGAAGCATTACCAGACCTGTTGCTTACCAACACAGATGAACAATGAATGTTGTCTACCTGGACTTTAGTAAAGCCTTTGACAGCATCTCCCACAGCATTCTCCTGGAGAAACTGGCTGCTCATGGCTTAGACAGGTTTACTCTTCGCTGAATAAAGAACTGGCTGGATGGCTGAGTCCAGAGAGTTGTGGTGAACAGCGTTAAATCCAGTTGGCGGGCAGTGACAAGCAGTGTTCCCCAGGGCTCGGTTC